>NW_003163326.1:270291-290566 GCF_000004985.1 Naegleria gruberi | reverse complement strand
ATGTACAGCATAAGGTTCTTGTTCCCATCCAGAAATCATTATTTTTTCGTTATTTTCAATCATATTTGGTAATTTTTTGATACGTTGTCCTTTTACAAAAAGTACTGATGGAGGTCCCATTTCACAACAAGTATATACATAAATTTTGAACCATGGAGAAGAAACATGAGGAATTGGAGGTCCATAAAAGTTAGGAATACAATTTGGTAAACTAATTGCCCTTGAAGCGATTGGAGCTGTGGCTATCAGAATAGAATAATTCATTTCAATAATACGCATTTTTGTACCTTGGTCTAAATTATTCAAACTCTCACATCTTAACATATCCACACCTCCATCAGATCCTGACATGGCAAAGTTTTGATTGTGTCTCAAAAATCTCAAAGTGTTTCTTAAGGCAATTGCATGAGTATAGTATTTAAGTGCTTCTCCTTCATTATCAGTTGGACAAACTACTTTATCCAATTCCCTCAAAAATTCATCTAATAATTCATCTTGCATTTTTCCAACTTCAAAGAGTGTTACAGCATGATTTTTTAATCCTTCTGCTAAATTACCCATCATTAAATATGCTGTGAGGGATGAGTCGAATAAGAATCCAATTCTCTTTTTTTTTTCACCACCATTCTCAAAACTTGATGTAAAATTAATAATAGCATTATTTTCTGTTGATAATTTTTCACTTGTGGCATTGGATTCATCCTTGACTAGCTCTTCGTGGTATTCATCTATGAAGGGTTGCCAAATATTTTTATATTGATCTTCACTTGTTTCAGATAGATTCTTTGGTTTAGCCACTCTTTTTTTAGCAAACCCTAATCTACAGCACACAGAGACTGCAGATTTAATGATATTTTCATCTACTTGTAAAATATTAGCTAACTGTCCAACTGTAGTTCTTTCATCCAATGTAACAAGGATATCATAAAGTAACTTTTCAAAATGATCATTTGGCGTTCTATTCATAATAAATCCCTTCAAAGGTGGTATTACTATATAATCATCGCTATTGATAGGTACATGAAAATGTACTAGACCTTTCTTGTAAATTGATATTAGCTCTGGATAGGAAATTCTACAAGCTAGAATTTTACCTTCATTTTTTACCATAGCTACTGCAATAGCCTCATCAGTGGTGAGTGTCTGTTATTGATAATGAGAATGATTAATGATCAATGTTAAAACTAAACTCACATTATAAATTTTTAGAAATTCTTGTTGAGGCATTGGAAAACAATCAACAATCCACCAATAGTCTATTTTTGTATCAATTGGTTGTAAAGGTAATTGTTCTCTTATAATATTCTTATTGAATCTCCAAGTCCATTTTTTACTTCTAACTTTGTTCATAATATCAATATATTGATTTCTTCCAATTCCCAATAATCTATTTACATCTGCAGCTGTAAAATTAGGAAGAATATCGTACGATTTTTCATTCTTCATAATTGTAAATACCATTTCAATATAAAAACTAAATGGTAAAATACCCAACTCGTTGATGACAACATCAGAAAATTGGTATGGAAATAACTATTCATCCCGAAGAAAGATTATGTGATCAAAAATATAACACGTGATCAAGAACTTACTCTCAAATTATTTCTCAAATATTCTACCATCTCCAAATAATAATCTCTCTTACTCATCAACAATAATTGTACAGGAGCTTGTTCATATGGTATTTGTCTTTCCATAGCATAATCTTTCAAGATTTTTTCAAACATTTGTTTATTTCCTCCTAGCACCTCTCTCACATCATTAGGAAGAGTTTCCCAAGTACAGGTAATAAATTCCTCTATGATCTCGTTGATAGCTGCAACAGAAGAGGTATGTTGCAGGGAGGTTGGTGAATTTAAGCTCATTTTTTTATTAAAAAATCTTTTGCTAATGAAACACCATTCGATTTTATTTCGGAAATGAATTGATTATCTTTTTCTGTTGCCCACATTCAACAATCTCTTGTGAACTTCATTTTCTGCCTTTTCTTTTTTAAGGAGTGGTTTAGATGGAGGTAATCGTGTAAAATCAAAACTTTCTTTCCTTGGAATACTAGCCCTGATTGAATTGGATTTAGGTTTCTTCCTTTGGATTGGTTCTGAAGATTTAGAAAATGAAGAGGTTTGTTTTGGTGATGGTTGTGGAGTTTCATCCACCATCACGGCTTGCTTTTTGTACAATTCTCCGTATTCTGATGGTAATTGATATACTAATCTGCTCCATCGTTCAACAATTTTTTTAGCCAACTTTCTATTGCTTGGTGTTGTTGATGGATTGTTAGCAATTTGTTTGATTGTTTTTGGAATCTTGGATGATTTCAATAATTCTCTTGTAATCCATTTTTCATCTCCTTCATATGATGATGAAACTGGTAAATCATTTAAAATTGTCAACACTCCAGTTTGAATATTGATACTTGGGTGTGGTAAATCCTTATCAGGTACTATCCACTTCTCCAATGCTCCCAAGATACCTTCGGAGATTAAATGGCCTTGTAAATAAATCTTTTTACAAGATTCAATAACTTCAGGAAGAAGTTGTAACTTGTTAAGAGCAGGTTTCTTCTTGTGATATGCCTCCACATCATCAGAGTAGGCAGCAGTCATACGTTTTATAATCTCTGCTGCTTGTGGCTGTGCTGTAGCTTCCAATTTATCTGTAGAAGCTGAACGACGTGATTTGACCTCTTTCAAAACATACTTGTTGAATTCGTCATCATCCACATTTTGTTTTGATCGAGACGATCCTTCATTTTCCTCATCATGGATTAGAGAAGAGTCATCCTCATTGGAAGGACTAGTTTCTTCATTTGATTCCTTCTTTTTCTTCCTTTTTTCTTTTCCTTTTTGTAATCTTTTTCTTTTCTTTTTTTTATCCACTTCTTCGTCATTGTTTTCATCCTCTTCATTGACTGATTTTTCACTCTCTTCCTCATCTTGGTAGTCATCATCATCATCCTTTTTTTGTCTTCTCTTTTTTTCTTTCACTTCTAATTTCTTTTTCTTTTTTTTGGATGATTTCTTTGGTTCTTCTTTTTCTTCTTCATCAAACTCTAACTCTTTCTGTTGTTTTTCCTCGGATTGTTCTTCCTCATCATGATATTGCTCTTCTGTAGGTTGTTCTGTAGGTTGATCATCTTCCTCATCATACATATCATCGTTATCTTGTATTTGTGTGGCTATATAAGAGTGAGATGATTCTTCTTGTGGAGATTCGCTACCATTAGATTGCTCTTCATCGTCCTCTTGTACTTGTGTATGTTGTATTTGGGTTGGAGAGTAGGACATTATGCTCACAGTAATTGTTTGTGATGAATTTTTTTTTATCTTATTTTTTAATTTTATTTTTATTCAATAGACAGATCTTTGCTTTGTCTTATTGCATTCCGCAGCCTTGTTACTGTTCTGCTTGATGTTTTTTTCAAATTATTAGATATTAAAATTGGTGTTTTTGGTCTTGTTGGAGGTTCTGCTTTGGAGAGTGGTTTAAGTTCTCTTTTCTTTTCAGTCTGTGAGGTAATTGAAACATTCCTCAAATTCTCTTGTAGTTTGTTTTCCACTTGTTTTACTTCGGAAAAGCTTGGAACTTTGTAGTCACATAAAGATTTGTTAAATGAAAATTCCTCATCAATTAATTCTCTTATATACTCAATATCTTCATTCAAAATATCCTTTTCAAAATGCATGGCCTCTCGGATATTTGTCAATACTTCGTGCACTGAAATGAAATTTAAATGTTTTTCCACTTCTTTCATTTCTAACCCAGCAGAAAATGTTGAAGATGATCCAGAACCATCACTGGAATTTGAAGATTGTCTGGAGGATGGTCTTGGTGTTTCTGGTCTCGATGGTGGTTTTGAATTATTAAGAACAAATGATACTGAACAATTTTAGAGATAGAAAAATCTTCAGAAACAAACCTATTTCTTTATCCCTTTCCGATTCAAAAAGCTTATCGTGTTGCTTTGAAGATGAGATCTTGAAATGACAAAATCAACTTACTTTTTTAAGCATTTCAGTTAGGGATTGAATGTTTAATTTAACCTGTTTGAATATAGTATCACCCTTGAATGACATCCTTGCCCACTCAACTTGTCTTTCTTGTTGCTGTGTTTCTCCACGGTAATCAAATAGAATTTCTATTAAACTTTTTAATTCATTGTGTAGTTCCTTTAATTTAGATTGTATTAATAAGTTCCAATTATCTACAACCTACTTACTTCAGTTTCCGAAATTATTTGCTCTCCTATCTGTCTCCTTATTGCGTCCCTTTCAATATCTTTTATATATGTACATAATTGGTTCCACAATAATTCCTTTGTTGCCAGCGAATTAATTTCTGGAACTCTGACAATATAACTTGTGTACCATTCTTTGGGATTATTTTCTTCAATTTTAATCGCAATTCTCATCATTTAATAGTTGCTTAAATCTGTAGTTTTTTTTAGTGGGAAACGTTAATGTTTGGCGCGATTTTTTTGCTGTTGTTCATAAAGTTTAGAGGAAACACAACATTAAAAAATGCAGCAAGACATTGACAGGGTTTCTTTGAGTATGTTTCCACGAGCACACCAATCTGCTAACGTGATTAGACGATTGTCAAATCTTATACATCATCTTGTTCCAGAGCATCAACCAATGCCAGCAGTTCATTCTCAACGTGGATACAATCATCAAAACTTCCGACAACATCCACAATCCCTAAACTACAAAAACACTATCAATAGAAGGCAAAATGCTCTTGTGCCTGTTTACTACGAAAATAACAATGAATTTCTTAGGATGGTTGTTTCAAATTATTATTCAAATCTACATTCATTTTCTTCTTGGTAATAATTTTAGATTGTGGAGTAAAAGGACTAATTTCTAGGATCCTAATAACGCAATTCTTATTGATATTTTAATTTAAAATTTAATTTACATTTTAATAGAAAAACCTCCATATTAATTACAAGAATTAGTATTCCATGTTGGTAAAATTTAAAAAGAAAAATAAATGTTTTATTTTCTTTGTTTGAGTTTCTTAATTTTCCAATACATTTCCTTAATAAACTCATAACTAACCACCCCAAGAATTAAAAATCCCCAAATTATTGCTATCAATTCCCCAGGATATAAGTACATTGACTTAACCATTACATCATTAAATTTACTTGGGTCAGGATATGGAATTAAGGAGAATACAATGATAGCAATCCAACCAACACAAAAGAGAACTATCACCAACAATGAAAATGCAATGATAGAATATCTTCTCCATCTATATACTTCTCTATATTTAGTTTTTCTAGCCCATACCAAACTAATCAGCCAAATAGCAGGCAAGAAGAATCCGAGAGCGAACAATATCTTTGAAATTATTGTGTCTCGTTTTTCTTGATATGAAACAATCTTATTATCGATCTCAATATTGTTTGCGACATTAACAGTAGCTTGGGATGAAATTGTTCCTTGATCCAGTCTATCCTCATCAACATATACTGACATTTTTTTAAATGTTAATTTTCCTTACAGCCCTTTTGGGCTTTCGTAATATCCCGCCAATTTTGTACAACTTTCAAAAAATACACGTTAAAAAATGCACAACGATCTCCCTCAAAAATATGAGAGGGACAGGATATCACTAATGTTCCAAAAGAATTTATTAAAAACCCTACAAAAATTCTTTGAAATGGAAAAATTATACAATAATTCAAGTGTTGGATCATCGTTGAAATTGGATTTGTCATTCTTGGATGTATTTTTTTCTTCTTGTGCGGAAATTGCAAAACCTTTGAAGAAGGCTTGGAAAGTGTTAGCGTTCATGATATTGGATGTTCAAAGCATGGAGGATTTGAGAAAGGAGCAAATTATGATACAAAATATTTATTCTAAGATTTTTGATGAAAAATTAATAAGATGGTTCGAGACTGCTAAGGTTGTCGTTTTAAAGAGTTGGAATAAGGTGCTCTCTGATTATGAAACAATACATGAATATTCAAGTGATTTGTTTAAATCGCAATTAGACAAAATACTTGATAGAATTAATAATATGAACTATATATCAATTGAGTTTCTTCAATTACTAAATAGATTGAGACAATACTTTTTAGATTCATGGTTTCACAAGTTAAGATCAAACGCATATTCTCTCTCATCTGATTATGATTCATTTTGTGAAAAGTTCGACAGTATTGAACTGTGTTTAGAATCTTTTGTAATAACAGCTCAAGAATTGATGAAAACATCTGCAGATGTAAGATTGGAAAGAATTTATAACCTTGAAGGACGAATTCCAGTTAAAAGAATGTCCATACTAGATAATGTGGATCCGTCAAACCCATTGGATACCAGTTTTATAGCTCAAGGATTTTCTCCCAGGTTAGCATCTCCCAGAATAGAAAACTCTTTAAATAGAAATAAGGAAAAGGAATACTTCACCTTTGCTAAAAAACCAAACAGCTTTGAGACTGTAAATTCTTCGAGAATTCGAGTTCACAAAATTGTTCAAATGACTTGGACGGAGTGTAAACAGTATTTAGAAAGTATTTTATCAGATGAATTTGTTTTCATATCCAGAGTTACTGAGTATATTAAGGAGAAGTTATTTTCCTCTATGACTTTACCATTTTCAACATGCGGAGCTCTTCGTCATCTAATGAATCCATATTATAGTAGTCTTCACAATCAAATTCTTGGGGAAAACAGGAAAAATTATCAGCAGAGAAACGCCAATATTAACGCCTCCTCTTTCTCCAATCATTCCAATTCTTTTACCAAAAAAGAATCAGAAGATGATGTCGACTCTATCAAGGATATATTTAAATTGGATTGTGATAGAGTAAACAGCGCAACAAGTGATGACTTGCACGATTTCAATAGTACACTTAATCAAATTGAGGATATGAAAGTCGGTTTTATTCAGATGGGAGAAACCTCTTTTCCTTTTTTAGAGGAAAAGAATGTGGATTCTTTGAGTATATTCTATATTGAATATTTAAACAGCAGAATTACCATGATTATTAATGGAGAAAACACACACACAAATCCAAGTGGAGAAATTGAACCATTCACTATTACAAAAGTTGGAGAAGTTGTTGCAAAGCCAATTCATCATTGCGTACATGAGTGTATTAGATTGTCTAGAAGACAAACTTACAAGGAGAATCTTTCTTCAACAATTGAAGAAAGAAAAGATAACACCCCTCAATGCAATACTACATTATTTAGATATCTGTACAATGTAAGTAAGATACTATTCACATTTTACATATTTCTTCTAGAGTATAAAATATCTATGCGTATTTAATTATATGAGTAACGAGAATGTCAATTCATTGATGGCAAGAGAAGAGGATTTCCCTTCCATTTATCATCTTCTATTTCAAATATTTCCAAAAAAGAAAGAAAAAGATATTTCAACCAAACAAAGCCTGAATGATTTAAGAAGATCTTTAGGGAAGGTTGACGACAAATCCTGTCTTCAACAATATTCTAATAATACTTCTCTTATTGAGTGGATTATTTCTTATAGATTTGAGATTAACAGCGTTTTTGAAATTACTCTTAACTTTATTCATTCTAAAACCTTGGAATTGAAATTGCCAAAAGAAAAGAAATTGGAAGTTATTCTACTCAGTTCAGATACCTTTGTTTTGATGGAGCTGGTTAATCACTTCGTTCAAGTGTTGAGGGGAGATACACTGTTAACGGAATATGGGTTTCAAAGTTCTCTAGACACAGTAGGAAACCATACTATTACCTCCAATAATATGCTCTTTGCTTTAAAATCAATTCTTAATGGAATGAAACGAGAAGTTGGAAAGTTACTGGAATTATATTTGAATAAGATATCTCTCGAGGTAACATCCCTTTTAGATGGTTTTCTTCAAGAAAATGAAGGCTGGTTCGGACAGTATTATTCGCAATCCCAACCTCCAAATAAGAAAAACAAGAGGAGAATTGTTCCAGTTAAAGTTGAAAAAAAGAGCATTTTGAACGAAACTTATTCTAGCATCCTTAATGGATTAAGCCATTTTTCTGGACATTACATAACCGAAGATGTTCGAGGGTTTATTGTTGAGTACTGCTGTAAACTATTGGTCAATCAATATATTTCATTCATTGAAAAAAACCACGAAGAGAATGTTAATTATCTAACCAGAAAATTAAAAAGAACAGCAGAAAGAGTTAGAGCCGTGAACAGATTAACTATGTCTCTCATTGATCAGTTATCTGAAGATAAGTTAACAGTTGTTAAAAGTCTAGATAGAATTCCTAACATTTCTATAGATACTTCTCTAAGAGATGCAATATTAAGAAATATTAATCATTTAATTTCCATTCAAACGATGATGATAGAATCAGAAAATAGTGTTGGAAGGAAGAAACTTGTGAAAAAGAATCAAGTACTTCCTGGCAAGGAGAAAATCAAATAAAAAAAATGTCTGGTCTTTTCTCTCGTATGCCAAAGTATGATGCAACTTTTAAAATGAGATTGTTAAATGATAATTTTCGGAGGATGGAAACTTTGAAATTATACAAGGAAGTTTTAAAGTTTTCAAAATTATTTACTTGGCAAGATGAAAGTGGAGTAATGTGGGGAGATATGATAAAACTTTCTGCAAGACAAGAAATTGAATCATCAAAGGAGGAGAAAGATCCACAAATTCTAGCACAAGCATTGGTAAATGCTAGAATGGCTCTTGATGAAATACAAGAAAAATACCACCAACAACAATTAAAAGTACAACAACAGTTTACTAATCATATTAATAATACAAGAACCGATGCTTCTTCAAGACCAAGAACACCTATAGAAATAATGCAAGAACGTGAAATGATGAAGAAAATGGGATTTGATCCAAACATGAGCCGACACCATACAGACTACACAAACATTCCGATTGATACCACTTCAAATAATATTCCTATTTTAACACCTAATGGTTTGTGGAAGGAAGAAAAAAAATAATTGAAAACAATTATCAAAATTAATTGGTACAGAATCTGGAATTATTGTTTAAATCTTAGGAAGGAAAAAGTCACCTATTGTGATTAAATAATAGAATTAAGTTATTTACAAATAAGTTAAAATAATTTTTGAGCTGGAACCAAAAGCTCCTCATTGATCTTTTGTTGCATGTATTGATTCAGCAAATCTCTCAACTCATTATTCTGTTTTCTGATCATTTCAGTTTCTGTAATGAGTTTTTCTCTTTTGGCAAGAGATTCTCCATATTTTTCTAATCCCCTTTCTAAGGCTCCCCACACTTTATATCTTGATTCTGGGATGACTTGAGCAGTTATCTTCCAAAACTCTCTTTCTTCTTTTCTTTTTCTATCTTTAGCTTTCTCTACAGTTGACAACACCTTTTTCTTTCGTCCTGTTTCGTTTTGTTCCATAATAGCTTTCTTGTTTTGCTCTTCCACAAACTTTCTCAATATTTTAATTATCATTTCTGTGGAGATATTGTCTACTGTCAGCTCTGAGTCTGTTCCTTTTTCTTCTTCAATTGCTCTTTGGAAAAAATTTACCATCTTTGTTGCTTCCTCGGGTGTATCTATCCCCAATACTCTCAAAATATTGTCCACTTTCAGTATTTTTGATTCTTCCATTGTCAGCTTAGACAATATTTTCTCAACTTTTTCTTCTACAAGAAATCCAGCACTATCACAGAGAGATTCAAAAATAACTCTAACAGTTTCTGTTGCTGGAGAGTTGGGATTTGTTACGGTTTCCTTTGAAGATTCACTAATAGACTCTGAAAAAGAAGCCTCTAAATTTGAATTATTTGTGGTGTCTTGCAAGAATAAAGTTTCCTTTTCTTGATTTGTTTTGGTTTCTTCTTCAGGGGGGATCCATCTTAATCCTAATTGTTGAGTTGTTATTATTTCATCTGCTTTTTTTAACTTTTCAGCCAAATCCTCTACAATTTCTTGGTTCATTTTCCAAATATCCCTGTATTTCTTAGTATCAGCTTCTTCAAAGTATTTAAATTTTTGCAACAAATCTTTGTACTGTATACTCATTCGTTTGAATTGTTCACTTGTTTCATTATTTTCTGCCTTATACTTATTATCATCTCTAATATATTTAGCTTTAATTCCACTTAATTGGTCTTGCAACTTTGCCATTATCCCCTTGTTGTTTCTCACTGCTACTTTGTTATCCTCTACTCTATCAACAAGAACTTCAAAATAGTATTCAAGTTTTTGCGCCATCAACTGATATTCACCCCTTATTGAGTCAATTTCTTGTTCATATTCGTGTATTTCGTCCAGCAGATCTTTCTTTTTTTTAGCATACTTTTCCATTTCTTGGTCTGCCAATACCTTCAGTTGTTGTTCATACTCATCCACTTTTTGAATTCTTCCAAGTGCATAATTTTCTTCTTTTTTGCTTCTCTCTTCAGCAATACCTTCAAACTCTGAAAGATTTTTCTTTAACATTTCTTTTCTCTCTTTCTCAAATGAGGTTTCAATTCTTTCTAGCTGAAGGTTATATTGATCTGTTAGTTCTCTAACTTGGTTGTTCATTCTTTCAATTAATGTATCAAGATCCTTTGCTTGTTTTTTAAGCGCTCTCACATACTCCTCATCTCTAGCTTTCAATTCATTTGATAATTCCATCACAAGAGAATTTTTGCTCTCAATTACTTTTTTACACATTTCCTCTTGCTCTCTGATTTTATCCATTAAAGCTTGATGATTTTTCTTTTCAAATAATGAAGGCCATTTCATTTGAATAGCTGCATTCTTTTTTGCGCTTACAATTGCCTCACTTTTTAATTTTTGTTGAATTTCTTCCTTTTTTACATCATATTTTAGTCTTCTCTTATTCTCTTCCATATCACTTTCTATTTTGACATTTGTTACTTGTTTAGATCCATCCCTTATTTTTACTTTAATAGAAGAAATTGATTCCTCAATTTGAGAGACCGAGTCCTTTATTACCGTTGGGGTAATGATGTCTTCTTGTATTACTGTTTTTTCTTTTGTTGTATTAGATTCAGTATTTGTTATTTCTTCACTAGACAAATGGTCATTATTGCCCAACGTTGTACCACTATCTGCAGTCGGTTCTAGTTCTGCCGTTGGGGTTTCTGATCGTGATGATGGCATTTTTTATTGTAGAATTTTACTTTTCATTGGCGGCAGATGCTTTAAGACATCAAAAAAAAATACCATTATGTCCTCTATTTGCTGCTCGGTTTGTGGACAGGCAGAAAGTGAAACGTTGTTTGGTAGAAAATGCAAAGTGAAAAGTGAAAATATTGAATTATACCGAGAAAGTAATCCTACAGTACCAAGAGAACAAATCACGTTGGGAATATCTTGTGACTCTTGTTACAAAAGATATTTTGCGTACAGAAGAGGTTCTACACAAAAAACAGCAAAACAAACAAAAAAGGATGATTATGATTTGGAGGATTTTGATGCTGAAGAATTAATTGTCCAAAAAACAAGATCTAAAACTAGGAAGGAATTGGAAGAAGTTTTAGCACCACCAACGGAAGCAAAAAAGAGAGGACCTAAAAAAGGAAGCAGGAAAGTAACAAAAGACAACAACCAGCCAGTAGGAATGTGCGGAAAAGGTGTTGATAAAGTCAAACTAGACTTTAACTTTGATGAGACTATTACGGAAACCATTGACAAGGCAAAAAGTGTTCAACAATGGTTAGAGTTGGGGTGTAGTAATTTCGAGCAAGTAGAAACAATTGATTTTAGTGAGGCAACCGATGATATTATAGATTTATATTTATACAAATTGGGAAAACCAATTGTACTAACAAATGCCCTTCATGCACTTGCTGAAGGTGCCATGGAAAGGGACTTGTCTATCTTAGAAACAGATAAGAAATCATTTATTGATCAGTATTTGAAAAAACAAATGTCATTGTTTCATTTGAATTATTTGCGTGATGTTTGTGGATCATACGAAACATCACCTAGAGACAACATGACATTTGATGATGAAAGTATGTCTCTTAAGGAATATATAGACTTTGTACAAAGTGACAAGAATATCCGTGCTCCAGATCGTAGAATCTTATATGGAAAAGATATTAGATGTCCTGACGAATGGCATGAATATTTATTTAAAAATCCAAGATTTCCTGAAAGATTCAAATACAAAGGTGGAAGAGATTTGTTGGCCAATACAGAAAGAAAAGTACAATCAATTAATTTAATGATATATGTTGGTAATAGTGAAACATTCACTCCTGCTCACAAAGATGTGTGTGGAGCCCTTGGTCATAACATTATGGTTTACGCTGATAATGAAAGAACTCATGCAATATGGTGCATTCTAAAGTATGAAGATTTGGATTTGATTAGAAAATTTTGGCAACAAAACGGTGCATTCTTAGATGATGACAATTGCTTTTTGCCAATACATATTTTAGCAAAAGCACCATTTACAGTGTACTTGTACGAACAAAAATGGGGTGATCTCATACTTCTTCCCCCAAGCTCTCCTCATCAGGTATTGAATATGGGAGGTAAAAGCATCAAAGTAGCATGGAATACACTTTCATGTCTAGCACTTCCATATTCTTATGAGATTCTAGATGAATACAGACGATTTGGAAAATCTCAAGTTTATAGAATCAAAGCTGTGACGTACTATTCAATGATTAGCTATACAAAAAAGGCACAAGCTTTTAATTCAGAAAATATTAGTTTAGAAAAGGACCCTAAACGATTTTTCAATGATTTTTTAATTTTACTTCGAGTTTTTGATGACATTTTATTCGAAGAATCAATAGATTCCCCCTCTTTCAAAGATACCATTGCCAAAAAGCTTCCCGAACCTCGCAGCTCAATGCACAGGAGATATTGTAACCATTGTAAAGGGGATATCTTTAACAGATGCTTCCATGCTGAAGAATTTGAAGATGGTTATGATTTATGTATGGATTGTGTGGCGGAAGGAAGAGGATATCTTTATAAGGACTCTCTTCAACTTATGGAACATATCACCTTTGAAGAACTAAAGGCCAACTTTAAAACAGCCAAAGAAGAATTCCTTAGATTTTCTCTCCTTTCAAATAGGCCTACTGTAAACAATATGTCTGATGTAGAGAAGTTGATTCTTTGTAGTAGAGATGCCAATAACACTGTGTCAATATCTACAATAGCATGGAACAATTTACAAATGTTGAAAAGAGATTCATATGCAGAGGTATTTTGTCATCAATGTCAAACTCACAAGTCGGACTATCTTTTTTCTGAATGCTCTAAATGTCATTTGAATTACTGCAATCAATGTTTATGGGATAGATATGCGCTCACTCTTTGTGGTTGTAAAAGAGTTTGTAATTGGGTATGCCCAAAATGTAATGATGCCTGTAACTGCAAGAATTGCTTACGAAGTAGAGATGTAGACTGTTTGGAATATTCTACAAATGTATTATCAAGACTTGATGATATCAAGGAGATTTTGCCTTTCTCTGTTGGTGATGTGAATGGTGCTAAAATAGATAACAAATTAAGTAGTGTAAATGATTTTCAACCTAAACCAATCAAACAAATTCTTGAATCTAAGCGAGCTAAGCACCTATTAGATATAGCTGACTTTCCAATAGAAACAAATCTTGAAGATAAGAAACAAATTGCCCAACTAGGTGAATATTCCCAGAAAAAGAGAAAATTAATTATAGTGAACAAGAACCCCAAGAGAACAAAATTGAAAATTATTCATAACAGAAATCAAGATCTTCAAGTAGGAGTTTGTTACACGTGTAAAAGATCTATTTCTACACAAATTGTTTTTCAATCCAAAGTTGAAAAATTCAAGTTTTATTGTGATTTTTGCATTAACAAAGATTCCACCTTAGACAAAAGTAACTTGATAGTGTTTGAGTATTTATGTGACAGCTGCAAAACAACAATTATTGGGGTAAGATTCCATCATGAACCAACAAGCACGGATTTATGCCAGAGATGTTATGTTTCAAATAGCTTCCCCAATGCCCTCCAAGAATATGAGCAAACTTTTGGGTGTGGAGTTTCCAAATCTTTTGAGATTAAGGTACCAGATTATGCTGATCTCAAACAATAATGACTCTTATTGAATAATTCCCTTTTTTCGAATTAAGCTGCAGTAAACTTTTCCTTTTATTCGGTTGGCTTTTTGATATGATAAAAATGTAGGAATGCATTTCCAAGCACACTGTCATCTGCTAGTTGTAAACTTCTATTATTGGTAGTGTGGTCTTCCAATAGGTTTTTACTTCCTGCTAATTTTATGCTTGACCAGGTCTGTCCAGAGAAGAACCCTTCAATGCCCTCAAAAGGATTTACACTACAAAGCATTAAAACACCACCAGGTTTTAGGGTCCTATAAACTTCAGATTCATAGGAGGTGAGATCTGAAATGGTTGAAGAATCAAAAGACAGTATGCTATCAAAAGTTGCCTTATCAAAAATAAAATCAAAAGTATTGTCCTCAAAAGACAAATCTCTAACATCCATTTGTTTGAAAGAAATTATATCAGCAATATCAGCATACGAATCAGACATCAGGGCTATCAACATATTACTAATGTCAATTGATGTAACTGAGCAAAGCTGCTTTTCCATATGACCTGTTAAATGTAATGAAACTGTTGACAAGCCGCAACCAATATCTAAAATTTGTAAAGACTCCTTGTTTGGTTTGGTTTTTAACTTTAGAATTGCTTCTGGAAGATAGCTTTTAATTACATCCCAATCACAATACCATTCCTCTACATATCCATGTTGTTTGTAGTATTCATTCCAATAGGTCAATTCTTTTGATTCATCCAATTGATTATTATCCAAAGCATCAGTAGTAATTTGAGCACTTTTTAAATCTTTTGCCCTCATTATGTGAACAAAGTTATCTGCTATTTGATATTGAGCTTCTACATTTTTACTTCTATCCCTGAATTCCTTTTTGACATAGCTTATTAGAGAATTTCTATCTTGTTCGGAAAGATATCTCTGCTTCTCAATTAATCTAATTATTGTTCGATAATAAAAAGGGCCTTTCATTTGTTCCATCCAGGCATCATCTACTTCATCTTCTGAAAACGATCTGTTTCCTAAAATTGGAGATGTTATGGAGGATTGCTTTTTGGAAGGGTTTAGGGTGTCCTTTGCTTTTTCAATTTCTTCTGGTGTTAAATTTACACCAGAACCACTAATTAAACTATTTATCATTTCATTTTCTGGAAGTTTTTGTTTTGATTTTGTTGATGTACCGCTTGATGGAGGAAGTGGAGTTGCAAGAGGGCTCGGAGCTTTGGTTTGTGCCTCTACTGTTTGATAATTCTTCTTCTTGGATGATGTATTCTTGGAAAAGAGTCTTTCAATTTTACTCAACTTCTTCTCCACCTTTTCCTTTGCAATTCCAGAAGATTTGACATCGTATTGAGAACTGGAATAGAATTTTGATTGAAAAATATGATGACTTGTTGAAGCTGAAAAGAAAGCCGATGTTGAAGCTAATCGTAGCAGCGAGCTTTTCTTTAACGATTTCATTTTTTTAAATTAAAAAAAAATGAAAAAACTCATCACAGGCAAAACAGTACAAAAAAGAATTTCAAAAATAAATTTGAAAAGTTTGCAAAAAGAGAATATTCTAAAGACCGATGACTACTCGGGATTACAATTTTATAATATTAATTTAAAATTGAGCAACGGATTATATTCTTCCAATAAGACTAATCATAACAATCCGGTAAAACCAGCAAAAACAGTCTATGCTAGAAAAAAAGATAACCTAGTAACTCTTTCACAAAAAGTTGTTCCGAATAGAAATTTGTTAAATGATGAACAATTAACAAAAAAGCATCTAGGAGTAGATCCAAATGCATTAAAATTATCACAACATCAACGAGAGGCCTTGGAAAATGCTATGGAAGAATTCAGTTCTATGGAATCTGAAAAAAAGGCTTCCAATAGAAAAGAACAACAAAGAAGAAACAAGATTCAAAAGAGTAAGGAAAGAGATGAACAGATAATTAGAGAAAAAATCCAGTCACCTATCATTGAAGCAGAATCTGAAAATCAAATGATTGAAGCCCCTCCAAGATCCCTTTCAAATAGAAAAGGGTTTTATCAAAATGAGTCAATCAAGTCTTCAGAAAAATCAATCGCTGAGAGGCAGTTAGATACTACCAAATTCAATCCAGAGTCTCCAGAAAGTTTAGTACCTTTCAAATCTCCAAGACTTGTAAAACTTTGGAGACAAGGTAAAATTATTCCAGAAAATATTAGAGAAAGATTAAGATTTGAAGAAACTACCGAGGGTCATATGGATATTTATTTACGAGATGACCCAAACTGGTCACAGTTAACTACTAAACTACTCACACCAACTAGTACTCTAGTTCAATTAGACAAAATGAAAATGCTCTCTGAGGAAACAGATATTCACAAATATTTCGACAACAAACCTTTAACAATTAAGAATTTTGACTATCTTATACGATGCCAAGCTATGCAAGGAAAATTGGAATTAGCCGAGCAAACATTGGAGAAAATTAAATCATTAGGACCTTCTCCCCAAATATTGACAAATATATTGGAGAAGAGAAAGGCTGCAATTTTAAGTGGACAAACAGAAATTGATGAAAATGATCTATTATTACCCTCTGAATACACATACAATGCTGTAATGACAGCTTGTGCTGTTAGAGGAGATTACAAGAAGGCCTATGGTTACTTGAGAGAAATGCAAAGTGAATACCACATTAGTCCTACAATTGTATCTTACAGTATAGTAGTTCATGCAATGGTAAGGGCTGGAAAGGTAGATGAAGCTTTCCAAATGGTAGAATTAATGCGTTCTCACAACTTACCAACAGATACTGTTATTCATACTGACCTTATTCAAGGTTGTATAAAGAAAGGAGATTTAGAGAGAGCTTGGAATCATTACATGGCTATGGGTATGGTTTATGGTATTCCTCATGATGAAGTAACTGTTACAACAATGATAAATGCATGTGCTATGAGAGGCCAAGCAGAAAGAGCCATGATGCTTTTCAGGAGATTGGAGCAACAAATGATGATAGAACCTACAGAAGTAACATTCAATACTCTTATCAAAGCATATTCCAAAAGAAAAGAACTTCGTCACAGAGTGTTTGAGTTAGCTGAACAAATGGAGCTGTACGGTTACAAACCAGATATTTATACTATTAATTCTCTCATCAATGCATGTGCAGATGATGGAAGTGTTGCCAGAATGAAAAAGGTTCTTTTGAAAATGAAAGAGATAGGTATTAAGCCAACTGAGCACACTTACAATTCAGTCCTTAGCTGTTTTAGTATTGCTCAACAACAGAAAGGCAACAAGAACCTCACAAAAGAACAAAACCAAAACATTTCAGATGCTCTTGCTGTTTATGAAAAAATGAAAGAAACTAATCTTCCAATCAGCGAATATACACTCAATTCGTTATTGGGAGTATTTACCAATGCTCTCAGAGTGGAAAAAGCCTTGGAATTGTGCAAAAATAAGTACACAGAACATAATCTACAACCAACAGGAATAGCATATACGCTTTTAGTAAGGATGTACTGTAGATTGAAGAGGACAGAAAGTGCACTACTCTTATTTGATGAAATGAAACAAAATGGTGTCCAACCAACTTATCAAGCATACAAACATATGATTTTCAGATTAGTAGATGAAGGATATGTGGAAAAAGCTCGCGAATTCCTAAAGAAAATGTTCGAAGAAACTGGATTTAAACTATCTCCATCAGATATTATTGTTTACAAGAGTAAGGTTGCTGGAGCAGCAAGATTGATCAAAGAAAGAAAACATGAAGAAAATGTAGATGAATACATCAAATCCTTTATAGATTTGGTTGACTATGATTTGACTCCAAAATCAAAGCAATAAAACCACAAATATTATTCTGCAGTAAGAACTACTTGTAAATCCTCTGAATTAGAGCTCAAAGAAATAGTGTATGTGATGTATCCACCTTCAGTGTAGGTCAAAGTTGGAGAAGTAATTATTCCTTCTTGAGGAATTTCGTACCTCCAGATTGGCTTGCTTGCATGGTTGAGTATTGAGAAAACTAACCCAATATGAACTTTGGATGTCTTTACAGCAACTTTGAAAGTTTGTCCTTTCTTCCATTGTGTCATGTCCACGTTTAATGATTTTGATCCTCCATTTGGTCCTGATTTAATAATATGTGAAATAGATTTGATTTGTGTTTTTTGAGGAATTTGTTGTGGGATTTGGTTGGAACGATGTGAGAATGGACGAACCAAAGAACAATCCAAGAGGTTTTGCTTAATTTCAGTATTAATAATATTGCAGAGAATTGTAGAATTTGTTTCCTTAATTTTTCCAAAAGTTTTGAGTGTTGAGTTGAAAATTTTTTCTCTTTCTTCCCTCTTAAATTCATAGTCCACTAAAGCAGCTAAATAAATTTTCATTAATGAATCACCAGTATCCTTTCGTTGATTTAAAGATTTCTTAGCATCCTCCAAAGCTTCCGTCGTTGTTTTAATTACTGAATCGATTTGATTTTCAAGATTATTCTTATTTTTCAATTCATATAATTTGGCAAAGTTATTCACATCACCAAAGAGTTTGATTTCTTCCTCCATAGATGGTATTCTTTTACTTGTTTCTTGAACAATCTTTTTGTTCAATAGTACGTTATTTAGGGATTTTTCATATGCTTCATACAGATTATTTTCTTCTTCTACGTATTTTTCTAAAAACTTAATAATATTTCTGGAATTTGGTGCTTGGGCCAACCTATCTGTGAGGCAAGTATAATTTTTCAAGTTACTTCCAAATTCATTAAATAAAAGGGGAAAGTTTGGTTTTTTGGTGGCAACTTCACAAGAGAGCAAAACCACTACCAACAACAAACCGCACAAAAGAACGGTTTTAGTAAGGTACATTCCAGCCTACTGTAATTTTTTTTGATGGTAAAACTGTACAATTTACAGAGTAAAGACTACGTAGTAGAGGCACATGCATGGTTTATTTTCAGAAATTAATCCTTGTGTTGGGTTCTGGTTTTGAAAAGTGGATGCACAGTAGAAGGAACTTTGGTAGCTTTACCTCTTCTTCTGGAAGTTGTTGTAGAAGCTTCATAGGAATGGTAATAAATTTCATTTCCACCAGAGATTGAAGCAAGACTACTAGATGATTTTTCAACTTCATCATCAACGTTGATCTTTTCTTCTTGGCCTCTTGCATCTTCAGCCTTTTTTACAATAGCCAACATGTCTAATTCTTCCTTCTTGGTATTCATGTGTTTGAGAGTTAGACCCATTTCATTAGCACCTTGCCTGTAATACTTTTGAATATCAGGCAAGACTCTAAAGCTGTAGCCTTGATTAATTAAAAATTGTTGTCTCTTTGTGGAGAAGAACATTTCTTGTGTATCTTGAGAAACTAGTGTGTAAAAGTAGGCCTGTTGATTTTTAAGTCCACCACCTTTTGGACGAAGGATACGACCCAAACGTTGAGCCTCCTGTCTTCTACTACCAAAATGAGATGATATTTGAATAATCACAGTTGCCTCAGGAATGTCAATTGCTGTATCACCAACCTTACTGATGAAAATAGTGTTATAATGGTTAGTATTTCTGAACTGGTTCAAATAATAAACACGTTCTTGTTGTTTGGTATTACCAAAAATGTAGGGTACCCCCAACTTTTCAGCATATTCTTGGAGAGCAAAAACATTGTCACTAAAAACAATGATTTTGTCTCCTTGCTTTTCATGGTATCTAATCAGAAATTCACAAGCTCTAAACTTATTTGGATTCATAACATAAAGTAAAGTCTTTTTCTTAGCATTGGCTGTTAAGTATTCAGCAAAAAACTCGGCAGTCATGGGACACCAAACTTCCACACATTGCACATTAGCAAGATGGCCTTTTTGTTGTAAATCAAGCCAATTAGCTTCATATAATTTTGGACCAATTAAAAAATATAAATCGTCTGTCTTGTTATCTTCACGTAAAAGAGTGGCTGTCAATCCTAATTTACAATGAGACTTTACACTCGCAACATGTCTAAACATGTTGGCGGGAACGACGTGGACCTCATCTAAAATTAATAATCCCCATTCTCTACTTTGAATGTAATCCATAACCTCCTTTGCCTCACCACTTCTCTTTCTGGTATGGGTAATCATAGTGTATGTTGTAATGATGATTAAGGGATCATCATCTTTTGGTAAAGCATCCTTCTCCTGAGAAGTAAATACTACTACACGATTCTCATCAATAGTACTCCATAATTTAAATTGATTCTTCCATTCAATACACTGACT
>NW_003163326.1:258965-270241 GCF_000004985.1 Naegleria gruberi | reverse complement strand
ATCTGAATGCATTGCTTTTTCACATGTTCAACCTCTGTTGGATTAATTTCGAATAAATAAAACGTTTCAACTGCTGAAGAAATATCAAAATCATCATCAGCATCATCATCTTCATCATCTCCAATTTGATTTACAGCTCTTATCATTTCAGTTTGAATTTTAGATCCCTTATTTACAGTTGATGTATTAGCAAGAGCTTGCTTTTGAAACTTTTCCAATTCATTTTGTTTTGATCGTGTTCTAATAATAAATCTTTTGGATCTATCAACATTTGGAAACTCATTTGGATCAGGAACAATAGCAGCTGCACTAATGATTTTATCTTCATATAACTTTTCCATGATAGTCAAATGGGGTGACTCTACGAAAAATCTATTTTTCTGCAGAACTAATTTTACATTACCATATTTTCTTGTTACATCTCTAATAAAATTGATGAGAGCTTCGGATAATTTAACCTTACTTAGCTTCTCCAAAACTTGAATAATTTGTTCGGTGTTCATACCAATACTGACAGCTGCATAGAGAGAATATTCAGTTAATACATATTCGTGTAGATTTTCAGGACGTGAAACAGGTTCAGCAACAGCAACAAGAAAATCATAAGCCTGTTGATAAATTGGTGAAAAGGTCTCCATGAAAATATGAAATTTGCCATCAGTACCTGAACAAACCCAAACTGGACGGAGTTTATGGTCAGGTTTTAATTCCAAATTTGAATGGTCAAATTGAACGTCCTTCTTTTGACTGAAAATATCACTCACAAGCTTTTCCTGGGCTTTTTTTGCTACTTCATTATCTAGATCGTTTAAAATTTCCTCATATTTTTGCTTCTTCTTTTTTGCTTCTTTTTCTTTCTTTTTCCTTTTTTTATCTTCCGATTGAAGACGATTTGATGATGTTCCAGTGGTTTGATCGTGAAGATGGTTATTCAACATGTTATTTTTTTTGTTATAATTTTATTAAAATAATGATGATAATTTTCTAATAATAGGCCTTTGAAGTTGGTGAATTATTGTTCTTCATCTCCAGACTGTGTCCACCATGATGTCAATCCAAGACCAGGCTCATTGGCTCTTCCTGTGATGATCATTGGTGCTTTTTCCTCATCTTGTGTTTGGTTGTCTTCGGTTGGTGGTTTGTTTCTCTCCTCTGTGTGACGAGGAGGATTAGAATCTATGGTGGTGTTGAATGTTAGAGAGTTTACTCGGAATCGTATTTCTTGTGGATGGGCGTACGGAAGAGCATTGTCTTCATAAATCCACTGCCACTGGCTTGTCTCTTCATCACTTAATTTAATTATTATTAATAAATTTGCTGAAAATAATAAACATACTATTTACATGGTTGGGCTAATAAATAGGGTGGGATGTAAATGTCGTTGAAAAATCCAATAGCTACTTTTAGGCCTTGTTCAGGATCCGATCCCATTATTCTTCCTGTAATAATTTCTCCAACAAATGGTTTAAACACTATCAACCTAAAACTTGCTTCCACAAAATAATTTCCTTGTTGATTTGGATAAATATGAGGATCTCCTATTGAAATAAAATCATATATCGACACACACAATCCTACATCGGGAAGAATTTTGTTAGAATATTTCATATGAATTTCATCTTCCACTGCTGTAACAATATCCTTTTTGAATCGTTCTGGTTTAATGATTAGTGTATCTTTTATCACTACAGTAACAAACATATTTTTTAATTGATGCAATTTTTAAACTGTATTTTCTTTTAGAAAGATTATTGCACCAAACAAACTTGAGAAGTTGAAGCATTTGGTTCTTGGCTTGTGGTTTCAAGGATTACACCTGGACAATCAACCAGAAATAAAGCATAGACCGGCCTGTGATCAGAATATTTGACTTGTGGGAAAAAATTATAGTCAACAAGGTGGATTTTACCCTTTTTAGAAGGTTTAAAGAGAATTCTATCAGTCCAAGCAGGTATTCTCTGCTTCTTACTGAGGTCGTATTGGTTTGAATTTTTCTCAAATTTGTAAGTTGGTGGGAAGATTATTTCTCCTTCAGAAAAATGCTTTAGGTCAACTGTTCCTTTTTTTCGTTCAAGAATTAATTGATCATTTAGCTGAAGAACTTTAAGATCATTCATTTTCAAGACCTTATCTACAACTTTTCTATTTCCATTAATTCTATAATTTAAATCACCCATATAAAACACAAAGTTGTTCTTTTTGAGAATGTCTGGTCTATCTGCTCGTTTAAATAGAGTAAAATTGGATTGTGAAACCGCTGGATTCACTTTTGTTTTTGAGGGTTGTTGCTGAATTTTCCCTTCATAGTCGATAGAATCAATAATTCTCTTTACACTTTCATTTCTTTCTTTTACATTTTCTTGGTGAGCTGGGAGATGATTATTAATAAAAACAAATTTTCGCTTTCCTAATTTGAAAGAAATCGAAACCCCACCCTTGTTTCCAATTTGGTTATATAAACCAGTAGGAACACTACAAGTTCTTACATTGCTTATTTGTGTTAATAGTTCCTTTCGTACAAATATTATCAAGTGTATTGCTACTAATGTACAACTTTCAAGTTGAATATATGAATCTCCCATAATTGAGTTAAGTGTCTTTTCCCATTTTGCTTTTGATTCAATGATTACGGAAGTTCCAATAGATCTCTCACACTCTTGAGTTGCAAAACAATAGATATGATAATTATTTGTTGGAATGAATGAAAGTAAATATTCCTCATTTGGAGAAGATAGACCCATCATATTCCATGTTATTGAGAAAATTTTAAGGTAATTCTTGTTGTTTTTGGTTGCAAAATTAAGCTTTCCGTTTTCATGGATGTTATCATAAGGATCAAAAACCATCCTGTCCTCATAAATATTTTCTAGGGTTATAAGGGAATCTTCGTTCATTTCAGGTTTTAATGGATCATCAACTTCATCCTCATCACTTTCATCAATTATTTCTTTTCTTTTTTCAATTTGTTCTGAAGATCCACCAACACTGCCATCAAATCCTTCCACCTCAATGTTTATTTCATCATTGCTCATTTTTTTGTGATTGTTTGTGATTGAAGATATGTAACTGAGTAATCAATAAACGGGGGGGGAGATCTAGTGCTGACAAACCACTGGAGGTCTGCCTGTGGCGGGAACACCATTTTTAGTCTCTACAGTGACGCTTTTGTAATTAAAAAAATAATTTAAAAAATTGGATTGTTGTTGTTTGACTACTCCGCTCACAAACATAATTTCATTTAATTTGTTGATAGTTTTCTTGATACATCACATGAACAATATGTTTAACCACATGTTTACTTTTAAACAATTCTTTTCAGCTTCGGAAACTTATTTTAATTTCGTTGATAAGAATGACATTATAGTAAGAGAAAGTTTGTTTATTGGTTTAGTGCAGACAATTAGTATATCAGTATTTGATTCTACCAATTCCATCACATGTGTGGGTTGACCATGTAATTAGGTTGTGACATTTTTTTTTAATAAATCTAATAATAATAGGGTTCATATTTAGGTGGTTAGAAAACTGTAGAGAACTAATATGTTAATAAGGAATAGAGTGGACCATAGACTGGAGATCTCCCCCCCCGCAATAAACCGCCAAAACGTATTCAACTAAAAAAAAATACATGACTTATGAGACTTAACGGATTGAGGAGAAATGAATTTAGGCTGTTCAAAACCAAGGGAAGGACAATTTGTAATGGTGTTGTTGGAGGCTTTTGAACCAAATGCACTCCCAACTTATTTAAGAAAAAAAAACATTAGTTCACAAATACAACAAGCTGTGGATTCAAAGAAATTAGAAAAAAGTTTAAGACCTTCATCTAGTGACAGTAATAACGGTTTTGATGAAAAACCATTAACAGAAAGAAGTAATTCATTCCGAAAATACAATGCACCTTATCTGAACAGATCACTAGCACAAAGCGGTGACTATTCAGAAAATCTGTCCCTGTCACCAATATACAAAAATTCAAACAAGTTATTGTTTCATAGAGAGAAGGAAATCACCTCTAAGGGGCCATTTCTAACAGAATTTGATGATGAATTGGATTTATCCAGTTCAGATCATCAAGCAAAAAGACCAAAATACAAAAGCATGGAAAATTATGTAAAACAAAGAGAATATGATGAGTATCTTCACTCATCTCTTCAGAGAAGAGCAGATATATATGCAAATGGAAAGGAAAAAAAGACAGTAGCTTTTTCTAGAGCTAAAGCAAACACATTAAGCAAAGCTCCACCAAGCCTTCCTAGTTTAAGTCAACGAAACTTGTTTACTACTCCCACTTGTGGAAAAGTTTCTCTAGATAGTGTGAAACCCAATAATCTTAAAGTAGGTTTGGTGATAGAGTGTAAAGAAAAGGAAGCAGTAATAAGTGTTTTATTTAAAGATGGTGTTTTTTTGCATTATTTCAATGTAAAAGAGTCAATACCCTTCAATAGACTTGTTGTTTTAACTAATGATGAATACAAACTACTTCTTGGAGAAGCGTGGATGGAGAGATTAATTGATTTTGAGTTGGGTACATCATCTAAAACAAATTTCAGTTTCTCTCCTAACAAGGTTTCTGATACTAAAAGCAAGGAGTGGGTAGAACTGAGAAAAAAAATGATGACAGCTTTGAACAAACTTAAAAAAAGGAAAGGAATAGATGATGAATCGTTAAGGTCACCAACAATGCAAGATTTAATGAAGGAACTTGAGGATGGTAATGAAGAAAATTTTCTTGAAACATATAGAGATGGAGCTTCAAGCAAATTCCATAAAGATGAAGAGGAGGAAAAAGAGAAAATTTTCACAAGATGGAACGAAAGGTTGGAAAGTTTCCACGCTTTACGATTGACTGAGCAAGGTCTTCTTTCTCAAAAGAGAAACACAACATTGAGAGATCTTTCAGAATCTCTTTCAAACAAAATGGGCCATTTAATGGCATATGAGGAAGCTATCATGTCAGCCTTTCAATCAACAGGAAATGATAATTCCAGCACAACAAAAGAGAAACTAGCTAAGGTTGTTCCATCCTTAAACTCCTTAAACTCCTCAATGATTAACTCTTCCCAGGTTTCTAATAATGTTGCTCACAATTTAATTTCTCCAAGAACTCCAAGAACATTTTTCATGGACCATCTTTCAGGAAAAACACTTCCTGGGAAAGTAGTATTCATAGATCCTATTAGCTTAATAATGAATATTATTGTATCATACCAAAAAAAACCAATTACTGATCCTATTCTTTCTCCAAGAATGATGAACTCACCTCGTTCAAGGGCGAGTAAGCACAATGAAGAAACGGAGCATACTGCTTCAATTATGATATATTTGTATCTTGACAAAATTTCCTTTATTGTTGATGGTGAGAATAAAGCATCCACCGCTTATGGCCCTCTTACTACCAAATTAATTGGGAAACAGGTAATAGTTTTTATACCAACAACCACTATAGCTATTACAAAATCAAACAATACTGGAAAGGAAATTAATAGTTTGGACAGCTCTCTTCCGTGTGACGTTTGGCTGGTCTCTGAAGGAGATGATTGTCTTAAATCAACCCAAATGATAAAAAAAGATATATTAAGTATTGACCTTCCTGAAAGAATATGGATTAATAAGTGGGTTGTTGAACAAGGGTTAGCTGCACTTCACTTTGATTCGTCAGATTCAAGAGTTGAAGAGCATAACTTGACCAGTATTTCCAAACCATTCATTTCTCAACAAATGAGGGTGCTGAAAGAAGCTGAAATATTTGCGAAAACTCATGATATGGGAATTTGGGGGTTCAAAAACCAAATAATTAAAATGGAAAAGGAAAGAGAAAGAATCAAAAGGTGGAAATATAGGACAGGAAAAACAGAAGAAAAAACAAAACAAAATAGAACTACACTCACAAATAATTCCCCTCCCAAAGATCCCTACCCAAATGAAGGAAGTTTATTCAGAGAGGCTGACAGAAAATACATGATGGAAATGAATTACTAAGTTATTTCCGTAGAACAAAATTGTAATTTTGAAAAAACATTTCCCGCCATTAAAACGTACAATAAATTTAAAAAAAATTGATCATAATGAGACATATCCAAAAACCTTACGAGAGGGATTTTCGTTACTTTTCTTATTTTTTGGATACCGATTATCCTCTTGTTTCTCAGGAACCAACAAATCAAAATACACCTTCGGAAACACTTAAAGTTCCATCATCTACTCCAGTAACTCCACTGAATGAAAGTTTATCTCCTGATGCTATCCAACAATTAGAGGCAGAGGAGAGGGAATCTCTTTTAGAAACAATATTTGGAAATTTCACCACAATTCATTCATCCATCGACACCAGCAAATTCCGAGTATTAATATATAATGAAGTAATACAAGGAGCCAAAATACAAAAATTTGAAGAATATGCAGAATATGAAAAGAATTTGGCTGAAGAAACAAAATTGATGGGCAACTCAAAAACATCAAAAAATCCGGAAGCAGAGGAGCAAGCAAAACAAAATAGACTTTCAGAGCTAAAAAATGATAGAAAGAGGCTAATTGGGCTCATTTACAAAAGGTTTATTTCTTTCCAGATAGATGATTATTTAAAAAAGAAATCTGAAGATGAAAAGAAAAAGCAAGTAGATTTACAAAAGAAAGAGGAGGAAAAAAGAAAGGAAAAAGAAAAATTTGACAAAAACAAAAAACCTTCCGAACAAGCAATAATTAATAATGAACAAGAAATTTCCAATCAAATTATCGAAAATGCAGCAATCACCCCAAGAGAAGAAGGTTTTATTGTTAAGAATGAGCCCATTCTCTACTTTTTGTTCAAAGATTTTCCAGCAACAAAAGAAGATATTAATTTATTAATGGATTGTGGGGTAAACTTTGATTGTGTTGTTAAGTTGGGAAAAGAAAAGAAAAGAGGTCCTCCCCCAATAATGGACGAAGATCTTTCACAAAGACTTGGTGACAAGAAAAAACGTCCAAAAAGCACTGACGCAAAACGTCCCAAGAGTGCTACTAAAACTGGTTCTCAAAAGAAGGGATCAACACAAGCAACACCAACATCTACTTTTAAACCAGATACCAGACTTTGCCAAATTATTGAACATTCTTGTAAATTGAGAGATGAAAATATTTCAGGATTTATTCGAAATATTTTACAAATCAATCATTCTTTCGTTGAGTATACATATGATGACGATAACTCAAAATTTGATCCAGGTGATAGTTTAGAGAGAGAAGTTGGTAGATTTTTCTCCACATTAGAAAAATATGCTCAAGTAATTATGAATCGTTATGACGATTACGAAAAAGCTATTGGAAAACTTGAACAAGTTTATGTTTCGGATGAAAATACAATATTGGATTTGAGTTATTACAACAAGTTACTCGAAAATATACCAGACAGTTGCTGTTCTGAAGCTGTAATCCTTCATTGTCTAATAGAACAACTGGTCAAAACAGTTGAAGATAAATATGAGCTCTCATCCAATGGAGATGATAAAAAACTAACCAAAGATTATACAGAAAGCTTAACTAACCTTTTACACACTGCTTTCAACCCAAGCATAAACTTTTTAGAAGTATCTGATTTGAAAGAGAGGCAAAGACCTGCCATAAATACTTTGGAGAAGGTGGGAGGTTTGTCATTAATACCATTTGGCTCCAAAATATCAGAACATGCTCTTTGCACAATTCCAATACATCACGATACAACAAATATTGACATTGAAAGAAAAGTTACTAGAATGCTTCACTTATTTCCTGAGCTAAGTAATCAAACCGCTACAATAGAAACAGAAGAAGAGAGAGTGAGTATAAAAACAGAAATTTATCACTTCCTTTCTGGAAAGGACGAGGATATTCATGGACCTTACAAATATTCTAGAGAAGAAGTAGACAAAGAATTAGTAATGATGGAGTTTGAGGAAATGCTAAGAGAGAAAGGAGTTGATTTAGACTTGGGTGATCGTAATGTAGAAGAACATTTTAATGTTGAAACAATGATTGAGGTTATTTCATATATTGGATTATTTGAAAAGCCAAGCCTGATTTCAAAATATAACGAGTTGAATAATTCGGTCCTTTTAGCTTTTTACAATGAGGTACCGCCTTGTAGATACGAACGTATTTCCATGCTTAAAAGGTTCTCCCTTAATGAGTATTTTTTGGAGTGGTTTTCTAACTATCAAACCTATTTTTCAGATCAATTTAAAATTCAATTTGATAAGGAATATAATGAATGTCACAAAAGGATACAGAAATTGTCTCAATTTGGAGCAGAAGACGAAGATCATCACAAAGATACTCAGGAAACCTCTTCAACCATTCAAAATATTCTTGCACTTCCCCTTCCACATCTACCAAAAGTGCCTCATGATATCATTCTCGATCCTAAAAATGAAAGATATATATTTGAAGGCAAAGGTGCAGACATTTATATTGATACAGTCAACCTTTACCCAAGTGATGGTTCAATCATTTATCTAAAGTCGGAATATTGTACAGACAAGAGCATTTCTTGTACTGTTGAAAAGGATGGGCTTGTTTTTGGATTTAAAAATACCATTAACAGTTTGGATAATCCTCATAATATGTTGAAAAGAAAGTCATATTTTTCCTGTTCTTTTGAGGATGATTCTAGTCTAATAGCATTTTTACAAGACCAAGTTGATGCTAAATCGACAGAGGTTGACTTCAGTTGCAATAACGGCCTTCAAATACGCTTAATGCAAGATGGATCTATCCATCAATTCTATCCCTCACAATTAAAATCTAAGAAGAAGGTTTTTGGTACTGGGTTTAAAGGATTAGATAGAAATTCTACTGACAAGATGACTATTAGTTTACATCCTGTAGAAGAATTAATTGAAATATGGAACTCTACTACTGATACAGTTGAAAAGAAGCTTGTAAGAGAGCTTTCTCTAACTGTAACAAAAGACGGAGCAATAATAAGGAGATTTGAAGGGGATATTTCGCAAACATTATTTCCAAGCAGCGAAATTCATCACTTTAATTCTGACGGTTCATGCTTAAAGACTGCCCCGACAGGTGCAAGGTGTGTAGAGCTATTAGATGGAACTATTTTGAATTTAGACACTGTTAAATATGTTAAAAATGTTGATGCATGGAAGGATGCAGAAGTCCATGTAAGAGAAGATTTAGTTATGAAAGTGATTTTCAGTGACAGTTCTCAACTGGTTCAATATTCTGATGGCTTCCGTATTTGGAGATGTCCAGTTGTTCATGGTCAAGTTTTTGTTGATGACGAAGAAGATGAAGATGAGTTTATTCATGTTAATGATTTTTATACCCTTATCGAAAGAAGCGGTTTTGCAAGTGTTAAAATTCTCAAAGATAAGATTTTGTATGAACTTCCAGACCAATCTTTATTTACCTACAGAGACAGAAAGCAATTTACCCTTTCCAAACTAGGTCATATGATTACTATTGATTTAGAAAAAAATTTTGTTGATTTAGAGCCATCCAGTTTATCCTTTACCTCAATCAACAAAGAAAGATTCCAAAAAAAGTCCTCCAAGTATTATTTTGGAATGTACTCTTTCGATTATTTGAATGGAGGAATGAAAATGATTGATATTGTTGGCCATGAATTTGTAGTCACAGGAACAGGTAGATCAATGATCAAATTCTATCAAGAAAGTGAAAAAAATCAAAAGGATATTCACAACGAAAGAATGCTTATTGAAGAAAGAAAAGCAAGCAGAGCATGTACACCAAAAGTCTCCAGAAGTAAAAGACCTAAGAGCTCCTCAATACCACCAGAACAAGATGAGTCAAATGGTATCACGGCTGAGGAAACAGATGGTACTCAAGAAGACATGGAAACATATGCACTTTCTCAGTCTCTTATCAATTATTTCAAAAAGAACAAAATTGGATTACCTCCTGTTTCTGTTATTGGAGAAATTCCAAAGGACAACAGTCACAAATTCTTAATTCAACCTCGACTTTTTGAGTTATCCATGAAAGGTTCATATGCTTTTGAGTATCTTCCAGAAAGCTTTATTGCGCCATTTACTGATGCATCAAGATCGAATCCTGAGAAGATTAATATTTCTGAAGATATGGTTGGAGAGTTTAGAAGTGTTTCTTCTGTTCATATCTATACTAAATACGATCAAGGAACTAAATATTTGGAAAGCCCCGAAAATTATTACTCCCTACCAAAAGCTGTCATTCCTCTTGGCAGACTGAAAACGGCTGATCCTTCTCTATACTATCACAGGCATTTCAACAAGTATAGACCTCTGTCAATAGATGATAGATCTAAATTAAGGGATAAATTCAATCGATGGAAAGAATGGAGAGTAAGAAAAGAAGGATATTCAAAAGAAAATTCTGAAGAGGGTGATATCAGGAGTGAAGACCAAAAGCAAAAGGAAGAAGAAATCAAGAATGAATTAACAACTATATTCTCCGAAAATAACATCTTTGAAAAGGAAGCACCAATAGAGGAGGAACAGAATCCTGAGGATTTTACAGTCATTCAAGTGGTTAAAAAAGATGAAATAGAAAAAGATAGAGGGCTAAACATTAATGAGTACAAGCAGGAAAAGAAAAATAGCAATACTCCTAAATACTGGCACGAACCTGAAGCTTTAGAAGTTTGGAAAACGTTGGTGTTAGGAATTCCAAAGAAGGAAAAAAAGGAAAAGAATGAAAGCCTTCCAGAACAATCCAATGAAGAGGCAAGTGTAGAAACTAATGAAGAGTATTCAGAGAACGAAAATATAGAACCCAATTATTTACCAGTCCACAACGAAGGAGACAATTACGATACCAAAACCGAATCGACTAGAAAAGGAAACTCTCAAGATCCAAGTTTTTATTCTGTGGAAAATGTTAGCAAATCGGTTTGGTTCAAGAAATCATTCATCAAAACTGCTGAAGCCGTTCCAAATGATGAATACAAATCTCTGCATGATCCTTCCAAAATCAAGGTGAAAACATCCTCCATGAAAACACCAAACCAACCTCAAAAAACCATGGAAAAGAAACTTCCATCTAGGAGTGATATGCAAAAATCTTCAATTACAAGAGAAACCATATCATCACCCTCTCCTCAACCAGGTCTGAGTAATATTCAAGTGTTTCCAAATTCCTGTAATTTTGGGTCTTTGATGGTTGGTGATGTTTACAGAATGAGTGTTCAAATGATTAATAGTGGACATATAACTGGAAGATTTCAAATTGACTACCAGAACAGAAGCCAATGGTTTGCTATGGAAGGTGATCAATCTCTTAATAGTACCTTGAGAATTTAC
>NW_003163326.1:194179-258915 GCF_000004985.1 Naegleria gruberi | reverse complement strand
CACGTACTTTCCAACAAGAGTTTTCTGATGCTAAACTACGAATTTCTTCTAGGGTAAAGATTGCCAAATCCCGACCAACCCTCTACAAGATTGAATATTAATAAAATATTTAAAAAAATGGTCAATCCGAGGAAAGTTTTGCAGACTCTAAGGAAAGTGAAACAAAAATTGATGAGGAAGAGGATGACTGGTTTAATGATGATGGGGAGGAGGAGGAAGAAGACGAAATTATCGATGAAGAAGAAGTACTTAATTCAGCACCCTCAACATGGAGGCAAGCAAGTAAGGTGGAAGATTTACTTGAGCGTTTACAGCTCCACAAAGAGAAACAAAGTGGGATAAAAAAACAAAAAAACCCAACGGATCAAGACAGATGTGATGATCCTCTTGATCTTGTAAAGTAAGTTCATTACATTTCCGATTGATTACGTTGTTCAGAAATCTTCAACCCTCAAAACTTAAGCATGGCCTTAATCCATATGAGGATGGTTTTATTCCTACAAAATATTTAGGTAATCTTCATGCTAAATTTAGCTTTTCAGCACTGAAGAACGCTAAAAAAACTTGTACTAGGAGAAAAGAAATTCAATCTAACAAACTGAGACAATTTGTGCATGATAATCTGGAAAAATATATTTACCTCAAAGACAAGTTGGAAGAGTTTTTAATAGGCGATAGAGAAGGAAGAAATATATTTAATGACAATGCAGTTGCTGGTTTGGAACAATCATTTGATAATTTGCAATCATACTGTAAGAACTTATTTTCGCCAATGATAAAAACACAACAAATGGGAGAAGAAATTAGATCAATGGTAAATATCGTAGACAAACTCAAATTTCTATTTATTATTCCTTCCGACATTAAACAAAATAGAGAAAGAGTAAGTACTTTTGACAGAAAAAATTGTTTCAGTTTCAATAGAAAGAATATAAGAAAATTATCCTCGACTACAAAAAAGCAAAGTATTTTATCAAGGGAAATACCTCTTCTAAGGTTTTGATATCCTTGAGAGAACAAATAATGAGCCAGGTGGATGAGGTCAAAACAGAACTCTATTCTAAACTTAAAGATTCAAGCGTTTCCATTGAAGTAAAGGAAAGATACGTTGGATATCTGTATTTATTGGATGCAAAACAAGTTGATCCAATCAAATTTTTTATTAGTTACCAATTTAATTCATTAATTGACAAAATGCAAGACATTTTCTCTTCTATTGAAGAAAAAAATGCTTCTATTAAACTTAAGAGTGGTAAATCTTTTAGAGGGGAAACGGATTTTTATGACCAAGCAGAAGGAATGGACATTGAGCACCTATTATTGGAAGAGGAAATCATGTGGTCTTTTGACTCCCTTGAAACAAATCAAACAAAGAAGGTTGATACCAATTACCAATTATTGGTTGCAGAGTCTGTAAAAAAGTTGTGTGATATTTTATATGATAACCTTCAAATAATTTGGAAGTTTTCCAAATACAGTTTAGACGATAAATTTGAACCAAACCAACAAAAAAAGTCAAAAAGAGGTTTTTCAGACTTGGCTACATTAAAAGATAGGGAAAAGAAAATACAAAAAGAGGCTGAAATTGAGTCAATTTTTACTGAAATTTGCAACCTTTTTTCAGTTTTATGTAGAGAATTATTTGAAAAGTTAGATTGTATCGAGTGCAATCAGTCATTTATTATTGAGAGTTTGAATTACTTTGTTACCAAGTTGGATTCAATATCTGAATTGAAAATCAAAACAAAATTTTCGGTGCCTTTCTTTAACTTTGCTCAAGAATTGAAAACTGAGACAATCACCAAATATTGTGAAAGAACAATGGAAGAGATAAGAATATTACATGATAAGGAGGATTGGATAATTGTAAAAGAGAGCAACACGACACAACTCCCATTATTATTTATGAAACACATATATGAGTTGCTTAATATCTTGACAATAGTAACAACAACAGGAGATGTAAGTACACTGTGAGTGTTTTATTTTGTTACAATTCAAACAGAATTTTTCAGAAATTAAAAAAATGTTCGTGGAGACATTGTTGTCATTTGGCGACACATTATTTGAATTATCAAAGGATATTGATGAAAAAGATATTCTTAACTCAATGAAAACAAGCAAAAGCACAACTTTCTCAGCAATCCTGTCTCAATATTCTAATAGTGGACTTAACCCAGACAAGAAACTAATGATATTATTGAGAAACATATATGAATTGATCAATATGGGAGGTGCCTTAGAAAAAATACTACATACATTCGATGAGAAAATTCTTTGTAAGGAGGATTTAGAAATAATAGATGACAACCTTGATGATATTGACATTGATGATTTGGATATTGAGAATATGACACCAATTCAAACAAAGCCAAAAGAAAAGTTCAGTAACTCCTCGCTAGTAAGGGATATGTACAATACTTTCGACAAGTTATCGAATTTAATTTTGAAGAAATGGCTAAGACGAAAAGCTATTGCTCTCTCCAGCACTCTTCGCAAAGGTATTATCGATCCAGGATTCAGGTGGGCAACTGCCTCTACACCTACAACAATTAGAAGCTATATGATAGAAACTCTTCTTGGACTAGCACTAGTTCACCACGAAGCTAACATGAAGGCTAGGGCTGATCTTCCAACATTTGTCTGTAGGGAACTTAAAAAAGAGCTTCTTAAAAATTTTAATGATTGTTGTATGCTTCTTCCAGACGACACTTGTGCTAATGGAATACTTCAATTGGATATCGAGATCAGCTTTTTTGATGAATGTTTGTCCTATTTTGATTCGGAAGAAAGTGCAACCATCTTTTCTAAAATTAGAGGAAAATTGATTGATATTTCAGAAGATATTGATTATGGAAATTCTTCTAACAAACAATTTTCTTTGCAGCTACAATCTATTAAGGAAAGTGTTATTGAAACATTTAAGGAAAAAACAAAAGAACAACTTGTGGGGTTTAAAAACCCAATTCAAGGAGTCAGACAACAAAGAGCACCAACAAGAAGAATGTCATGTATGCCCAAACCACTTTCACAAAATCAATCCACAATTCAAACTCAACCTTTGAGAAGCACAATGGAACCTGAATCTGATCAGTCAACCAGAAGAAAAAGAGCAGTGGCCACAAAGCCAACCCAAAATCCTACATTTCTATCAACAACAGAAGCCCAAGACAGCACAGATATTAAAAAGATAAAAGTTAGGATTGCAGAACCAACCCCATCCGAACCGCCTGAAGAACCCATAATTCCGGTTCGAAGAGTCATTAGAAAAACAGCTAGTACGCTAAATCCAATCCTTAAGCCACCAAGACCAAACAGTACAAAAGAATAATTATTTAATGTTTAACATCTCTCTTCTTCTTTCCTCCCTTCTTGAATAATTGGTTTTGGTATTTCTTTTCAATTTCTTTGATTTCCTTTTCACTCTTCATCATATACTTTTTCACTTCCTTTTTTTGCTCCTCTTTTTGTGTTCCTACAATGACAGAACCAGAAGCAAGAGCTCCCTTACCTCCACTCTCCTCAACACCCTTTTCTAAATCTTCTTCAGAAATTCCTGATATTTTAAATTCACTGTTAGAAATAGCTTGCTTGAGGAACTCCTTTCTCTTTGGATCATCTTTTCTCTTCTTATTTTCTGGCTCTTCTTCCTTGGCGTCCTTACTAATTTGTTTTCTTTTCTTGGAAGCAGTTTTAAATCTCTCGTCTGTTTCTATTGGTTTTTCAAATAAATCCAAAATGTCTTTAGAAGCAGGTTTCTTCTCATCTTCGTCTTCGCTTTCCATTTCATCTAATTCCTCAAATGCAACATTTCCCTTATCGGTTTCATTTGCTTCATCCTCACTTTCTTCCATATTATCTTCAACTTTTGGTTGAATTAAACTTGAGGCAGAGATGAAACGTTGCTTGTCAATAATCTTGAAGTATTTAACAAACTTTCTAATACTCTTATTGAAGAGGGCCAAGATTTGATTACTTTGCAAATCAATATCCTTTCCAACATCTTCTATTTTTTTATGTTGCAAACCTACACCTAACAAGATTGCTGCCTGGGCATATGACAAGTTAAATGGCATCTTATTCAAAAAGAAAAATCTTGTTAAAGTTGGAAGTAAATCTAGAATTACATGATAATCAACCAAGTTCTTTGAATAAGAGGCAAGTCTCTTCAAATCAAACTTGGAGAGATATTGATCCATTTCAGAAACAGTAAGTGATTTGTTTCCTAACTCATTATTATCTTCCATCTTGTAATCCAAGATACTGAGTGTAAGTGCTGCGTTGAATGTAGAGAAATCGTAGGAAAGTAATGCAAGGAATCTTCGTTTGAAATCTTCAACAAAGGAATTCAGCCAATTTCTTGTATCTTCAGGAGTTGTAGAAAGTGACTTCAACATTACACATGAATGTTCTCCTGTAAGTTCATTAGAGGTTAAACGAATATAGACTGGAGCAAATCCGTTCTTCTTCCAGTAATTATAAAGTTGTTGTGTCATACCATATGAAACTCCCATGTAGTGAATTTGCTCTGGAGATCGCTCTTCAAGTGATTGAAGTAATGGAGGAAGTTCGTTTTTACCACGAGGTTTTATAATTTCATTAGCCAATCCTACAGCTCTGACTTCATTAACAGTTTCCTTCTCGTCTTCTTCGAGTGTATCATCAAGGTTTTGAATTTCATTTTGGTAATATTTAGTTAAAAGTTCAAGAGCTCTGGTACCATAGCCCATCTTTTTTCGGTTAATTATTCATAAAATTAATTACTACATACTCTCTTATACTCTGGATGAGTAGCAATTCTTACAACTCTTACGCCTGACAAGGCAGCAAAATCAGATTCCTGGTATTGTCTTGATACCAAATAAGGAATCAAATCTCCTCCAGGGTTAAGACCCTTTGATAAATTTGCAAGAACAGTTTGTCTATTAATTTTACCTTCCATACAAACTTGGATAACACAATAAATATCTGGCAATGTTGCGCTATTTTCATCAATTGGACCAAGCAATACAAATAAATGGTGAGATGGATGATCAGACATTAATTGAAGGTCATTTGGTGTGTTTTTGTAGTGAGATGATACGTAGAGAGACATCATATTCTACAGAAAGAGTTAGAAATAAAAAATAATGTCCTAACTTACATGTAAGAAAGCCTCAGAAGCTTGATTATATGAAAAAAGTGTGTCACGGTTAACATAGTAAAGGTTACAATCAGAAGGATGAGGACATTTGGAACTTAATGGTACTGCAGAAGTAGCATCAAGACACAAAACGTCATATAACCATCTTTCAATGGAATCTCCTTCTCCATATCTGATTGGCTCTTCCAACTTAACTTCAAAGTATTTTCTTGCTGATGTGAGCTGTTTTCCTGTTTGTTTTTGACCTTTTTCCTTCAATTGTTCTAAAAGCTTCAAAGAAAGAGATCTACCTGTTCCTTCATAACCATTAATAGTTGAAGAAATGTAAATCAAATAAGGTCCTAAAAGCTTTTTAACAAGAGGTAATGGAATAGCAGCAGCTTCGTCAATTACCAATAACTCGCATTGACCTAATTTTTGACTATCTTCTGGTTGGATATATTGGATTGTTTGTCTGTGATTTTTGAATATATTCAATCTAACTACAGCATTATTAAAAGCTGGATTTGTTGATTGAACAATTTCATAATCTTGTTGATCCCTGTATTTGAGAACTTCTAAACCCTTGATTATAAACTCAAAAAGTGTTTTCAAGTTCTCAGGGCTTGGTGATGTCACAAATATGTTTGAATAGCCGTATGAAACTGCAGATGCAATAGCAAGACCTAAAGCTGCAGATTTACCTCTACCTCTTGAAGCCAAAAGGGCAACAGTAGTTTGAAGAGACTTTTCGGAAATTGCATCCACAAATTTAAGAATAGCTTTAGCTTGGTCAAGTGATCTTGCTTGAGAAACTAATGTTCCAAGAGGTTGATTCTCTTCTAATTTGTGTTTGAGATCAACAAGATCCTTTTCCTTAGGAGATAATATGTGATTTTCCAATCTTTCTTCTTCTTGTAAAACTATTGGTTTGATGTCCTTAATATGAGAAGAAATAGGTAAAATATTAAGTTGATCATCCACAACTAGGCAATTCTTACAAGATGCCAAAGATAAAAGAAATCTTTCATTGAATCTAGCTGTAATTTCCACATCCTCATGGCCTGTTCTAAAACGAGAGTGAACATCCATAGTCATTGTGTAAAGTTGTTTAAGAGAATTCATTTCTGGAAGTAACAAAACAACCATGCCTCCTCCTTCAACTGTTTCCACAGTTCTTGCCAAAACATTTGGAGTAACACCTTCAAAATCTTGTAAAACCAACATTCCATATGTATTACCAAGAATATTTTGAGTTTCCTTGAAATAACAATAACGAATTTCATTAGCAGAAAGGAATAAATTGAATGGGGTATTTAAATGTTTTTGAACTTCTTCATCTCCTTGTTTTCCATAGTTTTTAATTATGGTTCTATTTCTACTCTTGGCATCACTGAAATGTGAAATAAATACATTACCGAATCATTGAACTCTACTTACGCAATAAATCCCAATTCTTTTTTATAACACCACAAAATAGATGGTGCTGTCTTAACTCTAGCCTTTGCTAACATGTAGTGCAAATGCACCAATTGTTCACGTGCTCTGTTTCCAACAACAACAAAAAATGATCTATGTCTCTTCTTTACACAATTTTCTATTAAAGTTTTGATACGAGCATCCAGTTTTTTCTTTTCTGTAGGTGTTGATGTTGGATTCAATCCTGCTCCCGACGATGTAGCACTTTTGTTGGGTATCTTCTTGTTGTCTTTTGGTGGCATTTTTTTCTGTCTTTCTTTTAAAAAATTAATTACACAATTCTTTTGAATGAAATAATATTGAACACTTTTTTACATCGAATGCTCTTAGTATTGTCTCTTAAAGACCCACCAAAAGTAATGAGGAACCGATTTCTGCAACCATTAGTTTTGGTAGAAAAACGTGTTTACCACGTGTTTTTTCTTCAGTTTGCTTCTCTTCCCCGATAGAAGAAGAATACATTCATTAAAAAAATAATAATAACAATGACATTGTTCTTCCCCAGTAATCCTTCTACCAGAGGACATACAGGCTTTTTTTCGACGGTGTTCAGCACTCGTGTTGGTAGATCTAGAATAATTAATAACAGTCAATTAGAGGTTTGTTTTTATTTTTGTTTGCATCGGTTAATCATTTGAAACAGATAGAAAATACTTGTGTAAAATACTTTTTATATCTTTTGTTTTTCATCGTACTGGTTGGTGGACCATTGTACTTTTTTTATGCTGAGAATGAATCAGCATTGATGATCAGAGCATTCAACGAAGTATCTGATAAGGCTGTCATTATTCACGATCCTATTTATTCAAAACCATCCGAAACCAATAATCAAAAATTAATTTTCTTCCACGTACCAAGTGAACAAGTTCAAACTGATTATCCTATTGTTGATCATGATTTTGGTCTTTCATTTAGCGATGCATTAAGTGTTAAAAGACAAGTTGAGTTTTGTCAGTGGATAGAGAGTTCTAGAGACGAAACAGTAAAAAATAGAGATGGCTCTGAAACTACAGTTAGAACTTACTATTATACAAAAGGTATGTATTTAAAATTGGAGGGTAGCTTACTCTTATTAATATTCTTCACTCAATTTGGTGGTTCTGATAAAAAGGCTGGGTTGACCATCTTATCCCAAGTTTAGCTTTCGACCAACCAGCTGCACATCATAATCCTCAAAGAAATCCATTTCCGAGTATGAAGAGCCATGCTTCTGGGGTATCAGTTGGAAAATATCATATTGGACCTACTTTGATTACAAAAAATCAAATTCCAGAAAGAACCATCTCCTTCTCTAAAAATCAATTAGAATCCATCAGGGGAACTGTTGCTAATACTCAACACAATTTCAAATATATTGGATCTGGCTATTTCTTTTCTGCCTATGAGCCATCAAATTTTGAAAAAACATTGCGTACTTTATTTGGATTTGTAGAAGGATCTCTTTTGGATTGGCAAGTTGCTGATTTATTTACCAGTTGTGAAGCAGGAGATATTAGAATTAAATTTATTGACCAAAAGCCAGCACTAGGAAAGGGTGTAACTATCATTGGTAGACAAGTGAGCACAAATGGAGAGATAGAACTTTTAAAGGCATCCAATGGATACAATGTAGGTGAGGTACATGAAGGCCAGTTCAACTCACCAAGAGAATTGTTTGATGCAACCATTAGTATTTATAGGTGGTCTACATTACTTGGAGCTAGAATTTTAATTATTATCTGGGCTGTTGTCATTTCATTGGTTATGCTTGGAGACTACATTACTAGTGGTACAGATATTTTTTTATCAACAATTTCTCTTTCATCTTTAATGATTGGATTAGTTTGGCTTTCTCTTACATTTTCTCATGGATCTGGTTCTGATATTGGTCTTTTGTCATCATTTTTATGTTTAATTGTTTCTGGATTGACTGGTTATGTGTTGATTAGCAAACAGACTGTTCAAGACCCACCTGTTTCTTCCATGAAATCTAAATGAAACACAAGAGAGGATTAACACATTAACAATTGTAATTAAAAGTGCCGCTCTAATTGTAGTGGTGCCACAGTAAATTATTACAATGTAAAGTTATCTCCTATGTACCCACCAAGCTGGTGCCCAGTTCGCAAGTACCCACTTCAAAATACATAAAACACCAACAAACACGAAGACAACCCAAATAATAAAATGTGAAAAAAATTCTCTAATACTATTCTGTTATTTTCTCTTTTTGTTTCAATATGAGTTCTCTGTCATCTAGCACAAGTAACTATACACAACCAAAAGCTAGTGTTTGTGCTGTTATCGGTGGTCAATGGGGTGATGAAGGTAAAGGAAAACTTGTTGATCTCATTGCCAAACAACATCAAATTATTTGTAGATATAATGGTGGTGCCAATGCTGGTCACACAATTGTTGACGAATTAGGTCGTAAATATGCCACTAACTTGTTACCTTCAGGTGTTCTTACCCCTGGTTGTATAAACCTCATTGGTAATGGCGTTGTATTGGAAATTCCAAAATTGTTTTCCGAAATTGATAATCTGTTGGAAAAGAAGAAAAATGATGATGACAACGTTATACATGATCTGGAGAAACGTATCCTGATATCTGATCGTACACATCTTGTTTTCGGATTCCATAAAGCAATTGATGGATTCCAAGAAGGAGTTCTCAAAGAAAGTGGTTCTCAAATTGGTACCACAAAACGTGGTATCGGACCAACCTATACAACCAAAGCAGCTCGTTCTGGTTTACGTACAGGAGATTTACTTTCAGATTTTGAAACTTTTGAGAAAAAATATAACAAATTATTGAAAACTTTAAAGAGTCAATATCCAACCTGCGAAGAATTGAATAGCTACGATGCCCAAGGAGAATTGGATTCTTATAAGAATATTTTCATTCCTCGTATCAAATCAATGATTATTGATACAGTCACTTATCTTCATAAGGCAATTTATGTTGAAGGTCGTGATGTATTACTTGAGGGTGCCAATGCAGTAATGTTAGATTTGGATTTTGGTACATATCCATTTGTTACTTCATCAAATCCTTGTATTGGTGGTGCCTGTACTGGGTTGGGTATTCCTCCACGTGCCATTTCAGAAGTTTATGGTGTAATCAAAGCTTACTGCACACGTGTTGGTTCAGGACCATTTCCAACAGAATTAAAAGATGAAACTGGTGATTTGATAAGAAAAATTGGTGGTGAATTTGGTACTACCACAGGAAGACCAAGAAGTTGTGGTTGGTTGGATGTTGTTGCTGTAAAATATGGATGTATGATTAATGGATTTAATGCGTTGTGTTTAACCAAGCTTGATGTATTGGATCAATTAGATGAAGTTAAATTGGGAGTTGGGTATAGACTCAATGGTGTTGAACTCGACACTGTACCATACAGTGCTGATGATTTAGATAAGGTTGAGGTCATTTATGAAACTTATCCAGGATGGAAGACTGACATTTCAAAGGTAAGAAAGTTCGAAGACTTGCCTCAAAATGCCCAAACATTCGTCAAGAGAATTCAGGAAAAAGTTGGTGTTCCTGTAAAGTGGATTGGTGTAGGAGCAGGCAGAGAGGCTGTTGTTGTAATTCAATAAAAATATCATGTGTAAAAACCCTTTAAACAATGTAAAAAATTCCATTAAAAAAAATTCCAGTCAACCAATTCAGAATTCTTTTCATTGGAATTTTTTAAAAAATTCTTGAAAGAAACCTGTTTTTTTATTAGCACAATCAAAAATGAAAGAAAAGCCTTCTGCTTCCTCTTCGGAAAGGCACGATTATGATCAAGCACTCGCTCTTCAACTTTATTATGACGAAAAGAAAAATCACCACAATCACCCATACAAAAAGGACAAAAAAATAAGAAATTCTGTTCAGTCAACGTTTACTGATGCAAAGAAAGATATAGAGAAAAAATTGAGCTCTGCATTTCGTGATTGTATTGCAATGTTAGAAAAAAACCAGCTACCCTCTCATCACAACATTTATACAATTAAGGGTTTGGTTGATAATCAAAAGAAAATTGATTCACAAACCAGAATTAAATTATTCATTAATGCTGAAACCCTAGTGGAGAGAATCAGGAAATATTTTACTCATTACTTGGATGAATGCTTTACAGTGAAGAGCATATTATCTTTGGAAAAGTATTTCATTCTAAAATCACTCAGATATCTGGCAGAAGATATTAGTTATTCTATTGTGAAAGGAGATGAAACTTCGAAATACAAGAATACTTCACTCTTGGATTTTGATGATCATATCTCGAGTGTTAATAGAAGAAAAATATTTCTTGATGGGGGAAGGAAAAACTCTTCCAATAGAGAAATCATTGTAATTGATGAAGAGAGGGATGAGGGGTTAATGTTAATAGTAGAAACGTTTCGATCAATATTTATGAAGAAGTTTGGTACAACAAAATTTCAGTCTAACAAATTCAACAGCAAAACTCTTTTGGAGCTATTTTCCCTGCTTAGTAATTATGTCAACTCATGTTTTGGAGGAAATTCTAATAATATTGTAGAATTATCAAACGCTTTTATAGAAAACTTTTTAAAGAAATCAAAAAGTCAAAGAATCATGTTAGGAGATATACGTTTTGGAGTGTGTAGACATAGAGCAATTCTTTTCAAATATTTATGTGATCATTTATTTGTATTCGGTCTCGTAAATGACATCAGATGCCGTTTGGTTAGAGGAAATGTTAATGGAGGAAATCATGCTTGGAATGTTGTATCAATTATTGATTGTGAAGCATCAAATCCAACTATTCAAAAGTTTTTTTTGGTTGACGTTATGCTTCATCCTGGTAAATTATATGACATTGCCTCAATTGAGGCTCATAATTACATAAGACAAGGAAGTGATAATGGTATTGGTGGATTGTCTGTTAGATTATCTCCTAATGAAAAAGATTTATACTCTGTAGTTGGTATGTTGATTAATCAATTTCACAAATTCATTCAAACAATTTTTAGGCGAGAAACGTTTATTGGGAAGAGGGGCAACTGGTAAGGTTGTACAGTGTACCGTCAATCTTCCTATAACGGGGAAAATAGATTGCGCCGTCAAAAAGGTTGTTTTACAGAATAATCAAGATAGAACTGTGAGAGAAATCAATTTATTGACCTATCTAACACATCCAAACATTATAAGATTTTACAATGCTAGAATCCTGAAGAATTCAACAGAAACCTCCATTTTCATTTACATGGAATTAATGGATTGTAATGCAAGAAAGTTTATTTCCGATTTTAAATCCCAAATTACAAAGGAAACTAGAGAATATGTGTTCGAGCTATTATTCTTTCTCATTAATGTGGCAAGAGGAATTTCTTATTTACATTCTAAAAATATTATTCATAGAGATAGTAAGTAATTACAGACTTGAGTTTATTAAGCATTATTTCAGTTAAACCTGAAAATATTACATTGAAATATCATAGAAATTCTCCCAAAACAATTGCAAAAGTGAGACTTGTTGATTTTGATATTGCTGTAAAACAAAGTGTTGGGTCTGGGACAATATGTGGAACTTCAGGTTATATTCACTATTCTGATCTCCTAGAACCAAAAACCGCATCTACAAGTCTTGATTGTTATAGTTATGGGATACTTCTTGCTGAAATGTTTATGGATTTATCACCAATTGAATTTTTTGCTAAATATCCCAATGAACACATTGCATTTGCAAACTATTACTCCATTGGTAATATTGAAAAACAAATTGATTCCAAATTTAGTTGTATTCCTTCGAGCTACAGAGCTGCCTTTAAAGAAATTGTTGCTGATTGTATTCAGGTTCCAGAAAAACGCCCCAAAATGTCACAAATACTTGTAAAGCTAGAAAACTACTTGCTTAAGAATTATATTAAAAAGGCAGAAGAAGTATTAGCCACAACTATAAAATAAAAGATACTTTGACCAATAAGTATTTATTCTGATTTATACTTCAGTAATTCGTTAAAGCTCTAATAGGCAAAGCCTTAATACTTAAATTAACCACTTCCTCACACAAAAGAAAATTTGTTCAATCCTCATCATCAGTAATTTCTTCGTCCTCTTCTGATTCATTTTCTTCTGTATCGCTTGTTTCTTCCTTATCATCAATAGAGTTGAGCGATTTCTCAATTTCCTCTTTCAATCCAATTGTATAGTCCCATTCATCTCCTTTTTGTTTAATTTCTAATTCTTCTGTATGTGTTGTACTAGTCCCTTTGGTAGATTGACTATCACCATTTACCAAACTTTTTAAAATATTAAACTCAAACATTGATTGTTCTCCTACCGTATCCATAATATCTGTCCATTTTTCTTTAACTTTTTGAGAAACTTCTTTAGCTATTATTGAATTATATTGTTTTTGTTTGTCATCGAAAAATAATTTACGTGCGTGTTTCACTCTCATTCTATTAGATATTGTTAGTCCTTGTTCGAATTCTTCAATATTATCGTCACTTTGAATTGTATCTTCTATATCTGATTCCTGAAATTCATTATCAGTTAACTGTTCATCATCTGATGTAAATTCCTCGTCTTCCTCTTGGTTATTTTCACTTTCCGAATCGCTCAAATCTTCATCACTCATTTTTTATTTTAATATTAAAAAAAAATGAAAATATTTGTCAAGACACAAAACAAAATACTCTTCATAGAGTGTGAGGCATCGGTAGATACTTTCCAAGACCTCAAAGAAAGAGTAATTATGCTATCTTCAGCTTCTGGATCATGTTTATATTATTGTGGAAAGGAGGTTGACTATACAAAAACTTTACAAGAATACAATATTTACCACACAGGCTATGTTTTAAAGTGGAATTAATCTTTATTAGTATCAATCTTGGATTTTTCAAGTTTGCTTTGGATATATTCTTTGGCAATTTGTTTGACGTGTTCTTGCCTCTCTGAATCACCATGTTGTGTTTCAAACTTTAGATATCTTTGCAGGAATGATTTCATCTTTTTTGTGGAAAGAGTTGTGAGATTGCACACACGCTCAAACAACTCTCTGATATATCTCTGGTCATTAGTATGTTGTTGTTCACAATCTAAATATATCGACCATGCATCAGATCTCTTTGGACTATTTTGTATTATGTTTTCCATGGCATTTCTTGCCTCAATAGTATTTTCACACTTGTATAAAATGATTGCAAACTTGGATTTGAGGGAAATGTGTTCTTTTTGTGGATAAACCTTCAAAGATCTATTCAATACATGTTCAGCTTTTTTGATGTCCTTTAATGTTGAAATACACCACTGTTCATATTCTTCAAATACCTTCTTTTCATTTCTATATTTTTTACAGGCCTTTCTATAAACTTGGTCAATTTTAGTGAGTAATTCTTCTAGTTCATTAGCTCTCTTGTTTTTTAATTCTTCATCTTCCTCATTTTCACTTTGTGAATCTTCTTCCTCTTCAGTTGCATCCATTCTTTGCTTCTTCTTTTCGTATAACTTGTTCAAAATCTTTGCGTATTGTAGATAAATAAGATGTGGCTTACTAGCACCTTGGAGTGCCTTTTCAATTACACTGTCCACATTACCTCTATTATTTGACACATACAGACTGAGTATTGCACTCCACAAATTGAAACGTTCATTTTCCTTGGAGAAGTGTATTCTATTAACAGCCCTTTCACCAATTTCCTTAGCTTTTTCGAATCCATAAGTGTTCAACATAAATGTCATGTATTGAATCCATAAAAATGAATTATTTGGTTCACCTATAACTAATCTCTCAAAATCTGCTTCACTGGTTGGTGCCTTGTTTGGTAAAGACTCTTCTATTTCTGCAATTTCTGTTTCGGTAAGGTGGTGAACATCATGATGTGTTTATGAGGTGAGGTGGATTCCTCCTTTTCTTCATAGTCAGATTCCTCATCAGATTCCTCATCGGAGGGAGTTTCTAATGTTTTGATATTGTTGGTGATAGCAGCTGTAGAAGTTGGGATGTTATTCCAAGCAAAAGATGTTTTGATTTTTTTGTTTGATTGTTGTATCGATTTTGAAGGGGCCCTCTTTAAACTTGGTTGTGGAATGGTAATATTTGATTCTTCTTCGTCACTAGATTCATCAAATTTTACAACTTCTTGCTTTTTGGCTTTTATCTTTGATATCAGAGCTTGTTTCATTTTTTTTAAATTGCATAAAACAGTTGAGCCCTCTCATTCCGAGACTAAATTAATAATTCTTAGTAACCTTTAAATTTAATATTAAATTTATATATTTTCTTGCACAGCAGCATCTTGAGCCTTGCCCATCTTTTGTAATTTTTCGTATTCTTGAATATTCTTTTGTCTTCTTGAAGTGAGAGCTCGTCTCTTTGCTTCACTCAAGTGGATATCGTAAACGTAGGTATTCTTCTTCAATTCTCTTTCTTCCTTCTTTACTTGTTTTGGCTTCTTTCTTTCGAGAGTTGCTAAGAAGTTCTTCTTCTTTAAACCTTGTTTCAAATTTTGAATTTCAGTTTCTTGAAGTTTTAACAAATGATTTTGTTGGTCTTGAGAGAGTGAGTTAAAGTATTGAAGCAATTGTTCTCCGTTAGATTGCTGTCTTTCAAAATTAATAACTTGCTCATATTCGGAAGGATTTTCCTTCAAAAATGTAGCCAAGCTTTGTGCTGTTGATTCCAAACGTTCATTCAATTCCTTTTCCTTCTTATTTTCAACTTGTTGTGCTAAAATCTTTCTCTTTAACCAAATGCCATATCTTGATCCAACAAGCTCTGGTCTAGTTTCAATTAAATAATTATCAAGACCACCTGACTTGTCAATACAACGCAAAGCCTTGGATGTGGCTCTCAATTGAACTCTAGTATCCAAAGCTTCACTATAAAGTTTAACCCAGTGAGAGTTTGGCATCCATTTTCTCTTAGTTTTTCTTTCCGAAAAACTTCTTTGGTTACCAGTTTGAATTAATGTGTCGTGGTAGAGACCTTTGTCGAATCTCTTTGGCCTTGTTGGGATTTTTGAAAATTTTAAAGCGTTTTTGACTTTGATAATAGGAGTGGCTTCAACCATTTTTTTCTTTATTTAAATATTTTATTCTCTAAAATTATTATCATTTTAAATAATAAAACACAGCATTATTAACACAAGTATTTGACCATTATCAGTCTGACGTGCAAATCGATGTTTTGCGTCCTCATATTACTATCGGAAAGATAACGCAGTTAGAATCGTATCATCATTGTTTTGATTACAGAAGTATGAACTCTCGTCTTTTCATTCTCTCCAAATTTTTTCTACTATTGTGGTTTTAGAGTTTATTCTTATGAATTTTAGAAAATATTAATTATCAACTGAAGCAACAACCTCATAGTTGTTGGATGATTTCAATGGATAATGGCATCCATCTCCCTCATAATCAATGTGGAAAGGGGAAAGCCATAAAATTGGATTATCTCCCAGTATTGATTTAATATTTCTCAATACACCAATATCATAGGGAGCCTCACAGTGATGTTGTTCATATAATCTTCTCTCCTTATCTAAAGATTCAATGGTAGTGGTATTGCAAATTATAAGTTTAAAATGATAGCCAGCAAAGAAAAACATTGAGAAACCAAAGCAAAAGCTCAAAATATAGACCCATAGATTATTGAAAGTAAAGAAATTAAATGTACTTTGGGATCCATGTTGTTGAAGTGTCTTGAACATGACTTTAGACATTGTTGCAACAATGAAAAACCCTGTAATGGCTATCCATGAAAGAAATGTAAAGAAATATTTGTGGTTGTAATATCCTATACAGTTATTGAACCATGGACAGAAGTGGTCCATTCTCAAAACACAACAATTCAATTGTCTGCAATGATGACTATTGACAATCAATAATTAAGTACTACTAAACAACTCACCTACGATCTGGTTTTCTAATCCAACATTTCTCGCAAATTCTAACTAAATGATCGATTAAGGTTGAAGTTATGATAGAAATAATAACATACCTTGACCTCTTGAGTTCAATTCTGACGTTAAAGAATCATTGAATGATAAATCCTCTTGATGGATTTCCTGACTATTTTCGTCCACTTCAACCTCCTGTGATCCATTTATTAAATCTCTGATTTCATTTCTGTAGCTCATAATTTGTTTGATTTCCTTTTCCAAATCAGCAATAAATCCAGGTCCTCGTTTTTTGTAATGTTTGATTTGATCCTTTGAAAGTCGCCATACTTTATCATCTTTAAATACAAATCCAGGATTTGTAAATATACACTTGATGAATGGATAAATAATACACACAGACATAAACGAAAATAAAATAAAGTAGAAACTATGAAGTACTCTGACGAATACTGTTTCCGAAGAAGAAATAATAATAGGTAAAAGAAATCCAAATACATAACCTAAAACAACCCAAATAATTAAAATAAAAGCAATTATTGGAAATATCCATGTATACCACTTCCTGTTATTTAAAATTTGAGGAGCTCTCTGAACCTGATGGTACTTGTTTGTAGTGAATAAATTATTATCATTGATGGGATTTGCAACAGAAGTATCATCATATTGTTCTTCATCATCTATTAGTAAAATATTGTTTTCCTTGTTGTGTGTGGTTGTGGAAGCAAGAGATCCTTCCTGCCTTCTTGCATAGATGTCGGCGAAGAAGCTGGGCATTATTTTTGAAGTTGAAAAAAAATATGAGTGCATCAACAAAAGACGCTGTCAATAATGAGTTGGATCTGAGTAAAGTTGAACAATATATTGGCCGTGGATTCTTCCAAATGTTATTTCAACAAACTCATGATGTTAATAACAAATATAGTAAAAAAACATCACAATCCTCATCGGCTGACTCTGATGATTCTGATGATGACGAAATTAATGCTGGTGTAGATGTTCAAAAATTAATGAAAAAGAAGAGAATGATAAAGAATAGTGAAGGATACGAAAAAGAAGAGGAAGATTATGACTATTATGAAATATTAGGATTGGAAAAACGTTGGCTTTCAACTCCTGATGATATTCGTAAAGCCTACAAGAAGAAAGTAAAAGAGTATCACCCTGACCATTTCAAAAAAACAGGAGAAAATGGTGAAACAACTAGTGGAGATGATACCATGTTTAAAGCTTTAACTCGTGCATATGAAACGTTATTAGATGAGAGAAAGAAATTATGTTATGATTCAAGTGAACCTTTTGATGATTCAATTCCAACTTACTCTGCTCCTTCAACTCCTCTTACTGAAGAAGAGGAACAAAAGAGATTCTTCTCCACCTTTGCTCCAGTTTTTGAGAGATGGTCTAAATGGTCACGTTCTTTCCCAAATGTTCCAAAGTTAGGTGATATGAAAACTTCTTTTGAGGAATTGGAAAGATTTTATGTTTTTTGGTCAACCTTTAAAAGTTGGCGTGACTTCAGTGGCGAAAGTGAATATGACGAATCAACTGCTGATTCTAGAGAGGAACGTCGTTGGATGAAACGTCAAAACGACAAAATTAATCAAAAAAGAAAAAAGGAAGAGAAGAAAAAGCTCACAGATTTGGTTGAACTTGCTCGTAAAAATGATCCTAGAGTAAAGAAAAAGAATGAAGAAATAGAACAAGAGCGTAAGAGAAAGGAGGAAGAAAAGAACAAGCGTGAGTTGGAAAGAATATTAAGAGAAGAAAAGGAACGAAAGGAAGAAGAGGAAAGAATTAAAAAAGTTGAGCAAGAAGAAAGAGAGAAAAAGCAAAAAGAAAAAGAGGAAAATGAAAGAAAACAACAGGAAAAAACTCAAACTATCAAGAGAATGAGAGAAATGTGTGATCCTTATTTGTTACTTTTGATGAAGCCAGTTAAAAAACAAGACAAAATGACGAATATTAGACCAGAGGATGTTGAATTTGTATTGACCCATTTACCCATTGAGAATTTGGTAAAAATGGTACAAAAGTTAGAACCAACATTTGTAGAGGCTCAAAAAACAAAAGATGATTCAAAGTTTGTGACTGCTTTTTATGATTTAGAGACAAAGGTGAGAGAAATTGTCAAGAAAAAAGAAGAAGACAAGAAACAACAAACCCAAGAACAAAAAAAGAATGAAAAACAAAAGACTTCAGAGTGGAATCATGAGGAATTGAGTCTTTTAGCAAAGGCTATATCAATGTTTCCTGGTGGCACTCCACAAAGATGGATCAAAGTAGCTGAGTATGTTAAAACCAAGACACCAGAAGAAGTTCAACAAAAAACAGGAGAAATTCGTAAAATGACATCTATTCAAGACGTTCTACCAAAGAGAGAAGAAAAAGACTATTTTGGAGATTTTCAAAAGACAAATTCAAAGAATCAAACAGCCAAAAAAAGAGAAGAGGAAAAAAAAATGGACGAACAATATAATATCAATAATCAAACAAATAATGTTGATTCTAGCTCGAGTGGAACTGAAAATTGGACAGCACTTCAACAAAAAGCTCTAGAGACTGGTATTAGACAATTCAAGGAACTCAAGGGTGATTCTAAATGGGAAAAAATTTCTGAGATTGTTCCAGGAAAGTCAGCAAAAGATTGTAAGGAACGTTTTGAATATTGTCGTCAACTTGCCTTAGCAAAAAAGAATAATAAATAAAGACTAAATTCGTTCTTTATATTTAGTGTATTTCATTTAATATCCTAGCTTCTTTTTTCTTTGTGAGATAGTTTTTGATTTACCATTTACACCTAGATTATCATTTGATGGTTTGGGAGAGGCAGGTTTTTCAACACTAACTAATACAGCTGCTTCTCTTGCATAAAAGAGGGCTTCTTTTGTTTTTGTCAGCTCAGATTTTAACATGTTACTAATATCTGTGAGTTGTTCTTTCTCTTTGTACACTCGTTTTAAATCTTTCACAGCCTCCTTTAGCTTGGATCTCAGAATCTTATTTTCTGTAGCCATATCGATCAGTTTCTCTTCAGCTCTGAATACCTTTTCTTTTTGACTTTCCAGATCAAGTCTTAATTCTGTCATTAGAGAGTTCATTTTAGTGATTTGATCAATGTGCACACTGCTAAGTTTGAGTTTGTCAATTGGAGATGTCATGCTATTTTCCAAATAATTATGATTTTCTATTGAATTCTTATAATCGTCCTTATTAATTACAGATAAGCCATCAATTGAAGAAGGGGAAGATACAGAATCTATTGAACCCAAACCGAGCTCATCTTCCACCTGTGATAACATTTGTTGGTATTTTTGATTCGATTTTTGTTGTGGTTTAAGCTTGTTGTATGGGGTTGATTTTAGAGTGTTGGCTATGGAGAGTTCAGTATTTAGCATCATTATTTCTTTTCTTAATTCATCAATTTGTCTTTCCTTGTCTTCAACTATCACGTTGGCTTCGTCTAATTCCTTCCTGAATATTTGTAGAATTTGATCTTGCTTATCTGAAATCTCTTTCACTTTAGCTTCCTTTTCGTGTTCTATTTGTAGATTTAATCTTAACACTTCTCTCTTTGTAGTATTTTCTCTTTCGAAGGCCTGTTTAATATCCTCTTGAAGTTTTTCCATATCTTTAGCATTTTCTTCGCAGTTCTTTTTTAAAGTAGTGATAATATTTTCCTTGCTCTCTAGTTTTTGAGTTAGTTCCCATTCTTTTTCTTTCAACTGTTCGTAGTCTTTTTCTCTTTTTCTAATTTTTTCCTCATACTCATTTCTTAGTGAGTTAATGTCAAATAATCTCTGTTTTTCATTGTCGTCTGATTGTCTTTGATAAAGTTTAATATTCTCTTTCTGCGTTTTAATTACATTTTGAGATTCTTCAATATCTTGTTTCAATCTTTGCAGAGTAGGCTCATAAGATGCCACCAATTGCTGCTGCTGTTTGGATGACTCTCTTTGTAACTCTTGTAACTGATTCTTATGATTTAATATCAATTCATTGATGGTTTGATCCAAGGATTGTTTCTCCTCCTCCAGTAATTTTATCTTTGATGAATAATTCCTCTTGATAGAATCATTTTCAGAAATATATTTGTTTGCTATGAGTTCTTTTTCCCTTATCTGTTGCAATAATTTTCTAATTTGATCATCTTTTTCATTCAAGGAGTTTTTGAAATCATTTTCTAGGGAAATTCTTTGCTTTTCCAATAATTCATACTTTGATTCATATTGCCTTTGCTGATCTCTCAATGTAACTTCGAATTCTTTAATTATCATTTGGTTTTTCTCTTCTAACTCTTTTTTTATAAGGTCTTGATCATTTCTTAGCTCTTGCATCTTTTCCTGGTAATAGACCTCTATTTCATTATTTCTTGCACTCTCCTTCTTTTTTTCTGTTTCTAACACAAGTTTTTCCTTTTGTAACGATTCTAGCTCTTGTTTACTGTGACAACATAAACAAAGGTGTATCTATTTACTTACAGTCTTGAATTATGTTCGTTCAATTTTAAAGCCTCATTCTCAACAGTAGCCAATTCGTGGTCTCTCTCCTTAACCAATAAATAATTATACTCGCAATCGTTTCTTAGTTGTTCATAATTTTTCTCCTTTTTTTCAAGTTCCCCTTTTAATTCTTGTATTGTGGCTTCAAATTTTCGAATCCGATCATCGCACTCTTTCAGTCTTTCTTTAAATAACGTTTCAGCCTCCAAATGCTTCTGCACAAATTGTGAGGTAAGCGAGGAGAACCTCATATTGTCAGTCATTTTTTTTGATTTTTTGAGCGCCAACAATTTTTATAATGTACATAAAGGGCGCCAACTATGATGATTTAAATTTAATAGAACAAAAAAAATGATCAAAAACTTTTTCCTCTCACTTACCATCCTTTTTATTTGTTGTCCTTTCCTTTTAGCAAATCCCCAACCTGAAACTTCATCAACACACTCCATACCTAGACATCAATTTATTTGTGAAACAATATCGGAATGTATTCCTTGTACAATGGATGATTTAAAGCATCAGTATTGTGATGCAACCAAATACTACCACTTGATCATGTGTACCAAAAAAGATGATCCAAAAGAAAAAACCAAAAGAAAAGAAAGCTGTAGGCCAGATATCATATACACTCCTTTTACTGTTCAAAATTTAATTATTTTTGAATGTACAATATTTGTTTTAATCATAGTTATTGGGGTGTTATTTTATAGGAGAACTAAATTCTTATCGGAACAACAAAGTGAAAGGTATAAGAGATTGGTACAATCCTCTACCCGTAGTTAATTATTTTAAATAATTTTTTAATACTTCATAGAGATGGAATGTAATACTAGTGGACGGGATTGTATAAATTAATCGTGGAGTTATACCTCTAAAAAATCCAGCAAAACCCTCTTGTTTAAATATTTTAGAGACAGCATCCTTATAACCTGAATAGTGTGCATCGGATGAAATTTTGTGTTGTGTTTGTATCCTTGTTTTGATCACATCAAAAGGTAAAGTACAAACAGATGCAAAACTTCCAGCAATAGCACCTCTAACAGCAGCATAGTCTTTGAGAAGTGGAATGGAATAATTTTCTGATTTGTTTTTGATAAATTCATAACTTGCAAAATATAGAAATGAGAAGGGTAAATCTCTACAAAGTGTAACAGAATATCCAACAAATAATCCACCAACTCCTTTTGTTTCCATAATATGTTTCACTGATTTTACCAATCCTCGGTTGAACTGGGTTGTCAATTGTCCCTCAACTTGCAATTGTTGTTTTATAATGTTGAAAGGAGTTTTAATTCCTGACTCGACTGCTCTTCCCAATCCACCAATAATTAGAGAATATAAGGCTCCAGATGTAAGAATACTTTCCCCTTTTTGTTTGGCTTTTTCTGCATGTTTTTTATATCCTTCATAAGCTGTAAATGTAATTGCAGCACCTGGACCAATATAAAACAATCGCAGTGATAATCCTCTATATATTCCAAATCTTTCTGTTTTCATCATACTAGACAAACAATGGAAACTGTTTCTGTATACTGTATGAAAGTGAGCGGAACGTCTCTGAAATTGCATTCTAGTTTTACAAACATCTATTGGATACATTATTGTGGCAGCACCACATCTAGCCAGTGCACCCGCAATCATGGTGTCTCGGGTTTTTGGCTCTCTTTTACTCTCCGAATCATCAGGTAGGTTATTTGGCTGTAATTCTTTGTCTGCTTGTTTGTTCATTTTTTTTTGATTGATTGGAAAATAAAATTATTTTTGATGATTATTGCCCGCCAAATATGTCCTTTAAGGGACAAGGTTTCAAAAAAAATGCTTAATGATAATGTGGATGACACCTCCAGCACAACCTGCTTCACAGATGGAGAGTGTTTTTATTCTTTTTCTCCTCCCTCAACTCCTAACAGAGAGGAATTAAATACACCCAGAAATTCCCTGGTTACTTGCCCTGTGTGTGAAAAAGAATTTTCTTCAAGAAATATTGAACAACATATTGATGAATGCCTTAATTTAAGGAACATGTTGAGGTCTACTGGGGTTTCTTGCTTAACTCCTCAAAGTAAGAAAAAACCAAAACTTTACTCGCCTAAAGATTTTACTTCCTATTATGATGCTTTTTTATTTAGCACTACATCACCGGATCAGCAAAGAAAGGATGAACAGATGGCTAGGCAAATATACTTGGTAGAGCTTAAGGAGCATAAAAAACAATTGGAAAACGAGGAGAAAATGAAATGTGATTGTTGTGGTAAATACTTGACCATAGACATGTCATTCTTTATGGAGAGTTGTGTTCATGTATTTTGTGAAGAATGTTTGAGAAAGTATTTTCTTTCCTTTGGGGACGAAACTGATGACTCTTTGGACTTTGATGAATTGTCGATCCTTTGCCCAGCAAATGGATGCTGTCAGACAGTACCGTCTCAATTAATTTCCTCGGTTCTTTCTGAAAAAGAATACTCAAAGTTATTAGATATGGAATTGAGGAGAGCATTGAAGAATGCTGACACCGGAAACACTTTTATTACTTGTCCAAACTCTTCATGTAAAAATATTGTTGAAAGAATCCACATGAAGAGAGAGGAAATCATTTCTGAACTTGAATCTCAAAAAAGGCCAATCAAAGAAGATGACATTCACAAAGAAGAGTTCAGATTTAGATGTAGAGTTTGCTCCTTAGAATTTTGCTCAAAATGCTTAAAATCTCCATATCACGAAGGATTTACTTGTGACACATTTTTAGAATACCTTTCTTCGAAAAGGTGTAGATATTGTGATTCATCTATTGATATTAATTGCAATGGTGATATTTGTGAGAATGAAGAATGCAAGCAAAAAGCTCTGAATTCTTGCAATCACAAGCATACATGTGGTCATCATTGTTGTGGAATTAAGGATGAATTTGAGCACCTTCCCTGTTTGAATTGCTCTTCAAGAGATACTTGCCAAAGTGGTGATGACTATTGCAATATTTGTTGGATTAGCTCCTTGAATCATGCTCCTTGCATACAGCTTAATTGTGGACATATTTTCCATTTTGAATGCATAAAGAAAAAGCTGGAAAAGAAATGGCATGGGGCAAGAGTGAGCTTTTCATTTGAGAAATGTCCTCTATGCAACACTTCTATCCATCATCCAGCTCTAAAAGATGAAACAACCCAAGTAAGAGCACTCAAATCGATAATAGAAAAAAAATCACTGGTCAAACTAGAGCAAGAGGGTCTTTTAAAGATTGAGGAAATTACGTCTCCATCTGGAAAATATTATAACAAACCTTTAGAGTATGCAATGAACTCTTTTTCATTCTACATGTGCCATGAATGCAAAAGTCCATACTACGGAGGAAAGATTCAATGTGGAGAACAGAATGAGGATGATAATTTCAATCCAGAGGAGCTTGTTTGTGGTTCCTGTTGTGCTAAAAAGGTTAGACAAGAAGGTGTCTGTGAAGTGCATGGAGCTGAGTTTATTTCGTACAAGTGTAAATTCTGTTGGTAAGTTTAAAATCAAAGATGCTATCAATAACATTGAGAACAGTAATATGGCCACTTGGTTTTGTTGGGGAACAACCCATTTTTGTGACAAATGCCACAGAAAACAAGTAGAAACTCAGGCTCTAACAAAAACCCCAAAAAATCAACTTCCAAAATGTCTTGGTGTTGGTAAATGCCCAACAGGTGGAAATCATGCTGATAACGGGGAGGAATGTATTCTTGGATGCTCTTTGTGTACAGGAACAAATTACTAAGACAAAGAAACATATCACTCATAATTTTCCCGCCAACATCTACACATTTCCCGCCATAGGATTGAACAACATCATAAAAACATACAAAAAAAATGAACGACGAACAACTACAAAGAGTCAGACAGAGAAACAAGCTCCTCGCCACCCAAAAGGCTGCGCAAGAAGAAAAGATGAAGGAGATGGAGTTGAAAGAAAGGATGTTAAGAGAAAAATTAAAAAAACAGGATGAGCTCATCAATCAAAACATTCAAAGAAAAAAGAATGAACAATTAAGAAGCGAAAAAGCTATCCAACAAGTTAGATTGGAGAGTGAAGAGATTAGAATTTTAGAGATGAAACTTAGAACAGCATACGTCAATGTTGAGAGAGACCGACAACTCAAACATAAAGAAGATATTGCTCAAAAGCACAGGGAATTTGAAAAGCAGCAAGAGTCCGATATGGAAAGAGAAAGACAAAAGATTATCCAACAACTTAATGACATTGAGGAGCAAAGGAAAGCCCAAAACCTTTTGGCCAAACAAAAGTTGCAAGAGCAAATGGAAGAAAAGGAAAGAGAAAAAGAAATGGCCTATCTCGAGTATTTAAGAGATAAGGAAATGATTGATGCTATTACAAAGAGAGTTATGGAAGAAGAGGACCGAGAAATGAAAGAACGTTTTGAAAAGAAGAAGATGGTTCAAACATTTATTGACGAGTTTAAGGAAGCAAGACAGTCATCAAAGGATAGAGAAAAAAGGCAGAAAGACCTCGAAGAACAAAGCATTATACAATACCAAAAATACCTGCAAATGCGAGAAGAGGAAGAAAAACTCAAAAAAGCAACAGTTCAAGAGAGAAGAGACAAACTTTTGGAAATACAATCAAAGGAACTTGAAAATCAAAGAAGACTCATGGAAGAAACTGAAGAGCTTCTTAATGAACTTTATGCTGAAGAAAAGAAAGAGAGAGAAAGGCTTAAAGAGATTGAGGAATCAGAGAGAAAGCAACAACAAAAATCAGATATGTTAAGGGTAAATCATGAACAATTAATGTTAAAACAAAACAGAATTCAAGAAGAAAAACTGCATGAAGAGGCATTTAGACAATTACTTATTCAGAAATTCGAGGAAGACGAAAAAGTTGCTCAGATGAGTGCCCAAAAGAAGAGAATGAAAATGGCCGAGTTTAGAAGGGATGTTGAAGATTACTTGAACCAAAGAACTCAAATGAAGGAGATGGAGAGACAACAGTTAATTCTTGAACAGAATAAGGAAATACAAAGAGCAGAAGAAAAACAACGAATGGTGGAACAAGAAAAGGCAAAACTTATCAAAGAACATGCTGCGAAAATTCTCAAATATTTACCAAAAGGTGTATTGTCAAAGAAAGATCTTGCTATTTTACCTGAGGAATTGAGAGCAGAGATTGAAAGTGCCTCAAAATCTGCTTTTCCTCACCAATATTTGTAATCATATGTATAAAATTATATTGAAATCATTCAAATTGATTTTTAAGCCAGTCATAATTATTCACATGAACTGTTTTCTTTTAAATAGGTGGTCAATCAGAGAAGAAAAATAGCAATTAAATAGCTTGTATTTTGCCAGAAATGACACCGTTTATGATTAAAAATTCCAAATAATAAATCTAATTGCTTATTGTCATGTACTCTCTAAAGTTTTGGGCTAGAGGCCTTACCTTTTTAATTTCTTCTCTGCACATTTCAACTTTCTCAATATTATTTACTTCCAAATAGTACTTTGCCATCAACATTAATTGAGGTATTGTGACAGTACCAAGGTTGTTGAAAAAAGATTCTAATTGAACATTAAATCCTCCATCATAGAGTATTTGCATTACATAGTAAGCACAAACATTTGTATAGATAAGGCTTTCAGTTTCTTGCTTGGTTTTTACCAACTCTTCGTAAATGGTGAGAGCCTCGATGATATTTTGTTTTGGATTCTTTTCCATATAAAGTCCTCTTAGGTATTGATCACATAAAATATATGTTCTTTCATTATGGGGTATTGATATAAAAATTTGCTTTGCCTTTTCATATTGTTTCTCATCTACTAATTTTCTAATAAGATAGCCCAAATGGTAATTATTTCTGTAAATAGGTGGTATAGCTTCAAATATGAATTTTTCTAGAAACTCTGCTGACTTCTTAGTGTAAAGTTGTTTAACTACTGAAAGATATAGCTTTGAATCTCGCATTTCTACCTTTGACAGTAACTGAGTTGTTTGGTCTACTTCTCCAAGCAAAGAATGATAGTTAATCAAGACATACAATAATCTATCTTTTGACTTAATGAAGGGATAATCTGAAGAGAAAATGTTTTCGAGGTATTTAGACTTGAGTTGATTGAATAATGTAAAATTTTTTTGTCTCAATAGAATAGACAATATTTTGGCCAATAGTTTTCCACATCTCGTCTGTTCTACAAACTTTAAAATATCATTTCTCAACACAAAATCAATTGCCTCATTATATGAACCAGCTAGATCAAATCCATGTAAAACGCATAGACAAGACTCTGAGTATTGGTTGGCAAAAGTGGAGTATCTGTCTGTTCTATATGTATACTTGAAATGTTCCAAGAGTTCTGCAGCTTCTAAAGTTCTAGTTGGATCCTTTGTTATTGACCTAATTACAGTGGACACGTGCATATGTGTAGGGAAATATTTTCCATCGTCAAGGATTCTAAGTGTATTAATGGCTTTAGTGTGTAATCCAAGTTTTAAAATGGCATTCAAATATTCATTAATAATTACGTAATGTAATCTTGGGATAATATTCATATTGTGTATTCTGTTTTGCAATTCATAGTTGATTTTTTGTATAATTTCTTTCTTGTTTTTTGTAAAAATAGGAATAAATTCATTGTGGAATAGAGCCTTCATTTGCAAATATTTCTTTTTATCTTTTAAAATAAATAATTCTATTAAAATTCTTTCTAATTCCTTCTCATAATCTCCTACATCTTTGCACTCCCCAAAAAATACTTCAAATTTGGCCAGCATATCATCGTAATTTGTTGGATATATTTTTTTAAATCTTATTCTGTATGTTTCAAGAAGTTGTTGTTGTTTGATGTATGTATTTTGAACACTTTCAACAGCATGTGCCCGTCTATCAATGTTTGGTGTTGTTGAATAGCTCCTAGATATAGTTTGTACCGTTTGTAATGGTGACAACATCACGATGAAGTATCGGAAGTTGCGGCTACCATAGAGAGAGGTGTTGAGCCGAAGTAAAGACATTTTTTTAGAGTTTAATGTTTTAGCCATTTATGATACGTATTTAAAAAAGCAAACCTAAGGTAAATTAATAGCAATTACTTATTACTACTATTTCGCAAGTATTAAAACAAAAGTAATATTGAACATACTGTGATGATCATTTATTTACTCAGTAAAAAAAAATGTCTGTAGATATGCTTCAATCTTTTGGCTCCCAAGCTACCACGCTGGAAGAGTTGAAAAAGGAGCTAGAAATGAAGAAGATACAAGTTAAGAATGAATTTGATCTTCAAGAAAAGGAGATTTATGAGATGAAAAAACATCAGTCCTTACTACAGAAAGAGCTCAACGAAAATGATAAAATTGAAAAAGAATTAACAGCCGAGATTGAGATTGCAAAGGAAAATATTGCCGATAGGAAAAGAAAAGAGAAGGAATTGTCTAAAAATTCTACTGAAATTAAGGATCAATATAAAAATAGCTGTAAAGAACTTGCGCAAGCACAACAAGAGTTTGATAATCTTCAACAAAAGAAGAGGGACATGCTAGTTAAAATTGAAAATCTTCACACTGAAATTGATACCCTTAGAAAAAGAAAAGAACAAGCACTTGAAACTCAGAGAGAGAAAAAGAAAGAATTCAATCAAAAAACGAAGCAGTTAGTCACAACAGAAAAAGAATACTTGGAAAAAGAAGCCGAGCTTAAAAAAGAAGTTGAAAAATGGGAAGCCGAGTTAGCTAAAGTAAAAGACCAATACAGAAAGGAAGAGGAAGAACTGGAAAAAAAAATTCAATCTGTAGATGTAAAGTTGCAAGAAACAAAACAAAAATACAATGAGTCTAGAGAAAGTTTTGAACAATTAAGAAAATCTAGAGATTCTGAAATAGGTGGACCTTCTTTGGATGAAAAATATAGGGAGCATGACTCCTTGGTTGAGGATATTTACAAACTGGAAGCCATGTTAGAAGCTCAAAAGTTGGCAGAAGATTATTTCCTTAAACAAGCTGAAAAGCTCCTTTCCCAGCATGAGCAAAAAATTTTAAAAGAGCACGAGCAAGATTTAGAAGAATTTAACAATAATTCTGCAAAGAGAAAATCAGTATCAGACGAAGAGAAGAAGAAACAACTTCAAAAGAAAAAGCAAAATCGTTATGGAACTGCTGAACATTTCATGCTGAGAAAAGTTAAAGCTGAAATTGACATGACTAACCAATTTATTGAAATGGCTAAAGGTTTCACTCCATCATTTAATAATATTATTGGATCAGAATCACTTAAAGATCAATGTATTAGTGAAAAGGTAATCAACCAATTCCTTTCAGAACAAAAGAAGCAAAGCCAAGATGAAAAATTGTATGAATATGTAGAAATGATGAGAATCTTAAAGCTCAACAAGACAAAGGAGGAAATTTTAAAGAAAGCCATTCACAAAGTATCCTCTCTCATTGGAGAAGATGTTTCAGATATAATTGAAATGATAGATAGCAATCCATATGATGATTATCCATATGAAGTACAAAGTTTGGAAAGTTCAAAACCAAAAAGGCCTCTTAATGATGAATACTTAGTCAAATCTAGGTTTGAAAATTTACTTTCTGATGTACCAGAACCTCCTAAAGTTATCAATGTTAACGAGTTATTAAAACTCAAAAACGATCTCAAAGAAAAGGACTTGGAATACAAATGGTTAGAAACAAAAAAGAAAATTATATCATCATACTCTGATTCAGTTATTCCAAATTTGAAGAAATTTGAAGAGATACAATCAAATCATGAAATCTTACGAGTTGGTTATCAAACTGTTTTGTCTTCACCATTCCATCATAATCTTAAAAGAAAACAAGATAATAGAATTCCATATCTTGACAAGTTAGACGCTGAAAAGTTGTTCGTTCTAATTGAAGAAACAGGAGAGATGGCAAATCCTCTAAGAAGATCCAATATATCTCTAAAGTCAGACAGGAAGGTGCTTGTACTAAACATGATGAATGGTGAAGAGATTGTTTTGAACCTAAAAGATATAGTAGATATTCTTCCAGGATTCCAAACAAAAACCTTAATAGAATATGGAGAAATCAAGAGAGAGCAACTTACCTTCTCTATTATTTCCCCTACTGTAATTTTAAACTTTGAAATTATTGAACATGAAATTGAAAAGAGAGATGAATGGGTAAAGGTATTATTGTCTCTTGTTTTTGAAGCACAGAAAAATTGATGTAATTAAATTTTGGCGCCAAAATTAAAACTGTTTTTGTGTTTGTAAAAAACATTAAAAAAAAGATGTCATTAAACCCCTCCATAAATGCATTCAGAGAAGGAGGGGGTTTTAGTGATTGTCCTTATCCAACTGGAGATTTTGATAGTATTGTGATTGGGATACCTCCACAATCACCAATTCCCATAATTAACCAACCTTCAACAGGTTGTTCCTCCGAGTTTATTATTATAGATAACATTAAATTATTTCATCAGCCACATCATCATAACCATAACAAATTATTTGTACATAGAGGAGTAAATCAACGATATGGAAATATGGAATTTGATGATATTGAAAACAGTTTATTTGATGATCTTTCCTCAGGTGCATCATCCATAAACCCATCACCTAGAGTAAACCAACCATCCGATTCAAGACTATCGTACCGAGTGGTAATAGAGCCGGAAAGTCCAATTTGCTTACACCAAGTTGAAACTCCTATAATTGGGAAAGAATCTAACTCACAACCTTTTAGTACTGTGGACCAATCTCAAGCCTTACCTTGTAGTCATTTAGAAGAAATACAAGACAAACTAATCAAAGACCTGCTCAAAGACGAATTCAAAATTCCAATTTTTGAAAATAACTCAAATACTGTAAATTATGATAATGTAAATAACAAAACAAAAAGACCAACTCCTTCCCTTAGAACCTTGAAACAACCAAATCCAGCAACCAAAAATAATCAATCCAATCTTCAAAAAGCCATCAACCAAAGAATTCATTTCAGTAGGACTTTAACATCAAAGAGATCAGGATCAGCTCCTCTTTCAAGGCCAATTACAAATACTCCAGAACCTAAATCGAATAATGTTATTAAAAATTTGGAGAAAGCTATGGATACTCTCTATTCAACCCAAAGAAAACCTGAAAATCCTAGACCAGGCTCAACGCAGCCGTTTTTTAACAATAACTCATTAGAAAAGCAGGTTGAGCAATTGATAGAAAATCAGACAAGGAAGAAATCAACTCTTAAAATTTTTATTGATAATTCAAACAATGTGGAGTATGTCAGAGACAGAAAGAAGGTGAAATATGAAGGTATGAAAACTTACAATTCAAATAAGAAGAATATTGACTCTTTTCCTGAAATGCCTCCTAAAAGAGTTGATAGCGAAAAATTAATTTCTAGTCAAACTTCAAGTTTGACCACATGGGATAAACTAAAGCTAGGCACAGCAAACCTTAAAAAAAGAATTGAATCAATGAAGAGCTCATTACAAAGGTGTGGTTCTCAGCTAAGGGTTGAAAAAATACTGGGAAGTGTAAGTTCGAATAACTTGTTGGTGGCATCGACTTCAAGCTCTTCAAAGTTAATTCCTCCAACAATAGAATACAGAAGAAGCTCAACAAAACGAGAACTAACAAAACAAAAAGGAATATCTCCAGATTTATTTAACGAAAATTCAATATTATGCCAAATGTTCAATCTACTTTCTGAAATTAATAATAAGGATAAAGTGAAGATAAAGTGGACACTTAAAAAAAAGTACAAGGTTATGATTGCTCAAGAAAAAGCACGAAAAAAAGAAGCAAATTTAAAGGGAATTTATGAACATAGAAAGAGATTGACAAGATTCCAACTCCAAGCAGTATTGAACACCGTTCATCCAGCAAGAATAGCACCTGAGATAGAAGCTGCACAAATTCCACCAAAAAATAAGAACTCTCTTACTCCCAGTAACTCAACCCTGCGATCGGCTAGTCCTAATTTAGTTGATACCACAAGAACTTCCTCTAATTTATTAGAATATCATGAAAAGAATAAGGAAGATATTTTGAAACAACTAAACATAATTGAGCATCTTAATAGTACTCTGTTTTCTAATGATGTAAGCAGAAAAGTGAAATTTGGTAATCAAAAATCAAACAACAAAAATGACAGTAATTCTCAACATTGTGAGAGAAGACAATCAATTGTTTCCAATTCAGAAATATCAGAAACTTTGCAACAAGCAAAAATTTCAAGACCACAATCAGCTCCATCCAAGAAGCAATCAGAACCAACCCTCCAAACTAAAAAGTGGAATCTTCAAGATGTAATGATTGAAAAGGAACTGTCCAAACAGAAAAAGAAAATTCCAAAACCAAAGAAAAGTTTATATGCACTAGCAACCACTTTTTCAGAAACAAAGCTGAAATTATTTAACCCATATTCTCCAAATGTAAAGGAAAATTCTGAGAATTATTCACAACATGATCAAACAAGGAAAAATAAGAGTAAGGGAAACAGTCTAGTAACAGAATTCCAAAAAATGGTTCTGGAAGAGAATACCTCAAGTTCTGGATTGAACAGAAGTGCTATGAGTGAAATAGATGAAGCACCCAGAGATACGTATGATTTTAGTACTGTTAATCCTTTCGATGCTGTAAAAAATCTTAATCTGACAAAACAACCAGCTTCCATGAGTGAGATGCTTTCCATTTCCACAAATCTGCCCAACAATTCGGCAGAAGAATCACATCACAAGGAGGAGAATGCCAGCTATAAGAAAAAACCAAAATTAAAACCTCCACTAGATACTGGACTGAGGAAAGTCAAGAAAGATCAAAAAGTGGATATAGGGCTTGTCTGTACTACAGGTAATTTCACCTTGTCCTAAATATTTTTCAAGGAGAATCCAACACCGTTCTCGGAGACATTAAAAAAATCTATTAAAAAAAATGTCAGCAATACCTCATATTTATGAATTTCCTGTTGTTTACCAACAAAACAGGATTGAAAATATCCAACAAATGTTGGATTCCTTGGAACACCTAGAAAGAATTAGTGTATCTGTATTCCAGAAAATAACTGACAAAGTCACCGAGCAAAGAAATACTCTTCAAAAAGTGCAACAACGTGCTGCTGTTTGCAAAAAAGCAGTAGAATGGGTACAAAAAGAGAGGAAGAATGAAGCAACCAGAGTTCTCAGTAGCCCACACTACCCAGACAAGGATATCAGTAATGTAGAATATTCACCAACCTTTGCAGCTCGTGACAGAATTGGGATTCAACAAATGGAGTTTCACAAGTTTAATCCTGGTCCGAACAATATTCTTTTCAATGTAAGTTTTTAATCTGGAAATTTAAAATTGATCATCACAAAATAATTTAGCATAAATTATATAATCCTATTGAACATTTCGAAAAGTCTCCTACAAGGCAAAACAAACAATCACACAACAAAATTCCAAAGAAATTAGATGAAGGAGTAGGTAAACTACCATTCAAGAATGTACAATCTGTTAGTGAATTACTTTGTTTTAATACCAATATGAATGTTTATCACAAGTATCATGGTGCCGATCCTCTTCAGGCAAATTATCATACCACAATGATGATGATGGCCATGGAAGGAACATCAAACAAAAACGATAAGAATCATGACTTTGCCTCCGCTAACAATTTATATATTGATCCAGCTCCTCCTTCTCTGTCCAAAGATTCTATCTATGATATGTATTGGGGAAGTTCGGCAAGTCAGGAACAAAACATTAAGGCATTTGCACCTACAAGAAGAGAATTGCCAATGTTTGAATTTCCTTCCAATTTAGGATTACCAAATATTGTGGATACAGCCCAGTGGGATTTATCTTTAGATAATATGCCATCCATTGCTCCTTCTTCTCTACCTTCATTAGATTTAGGAAATAACAATAGTACAACATCTCTCAACACAAATGCAGTTCCATCTTCAATTGATCCAACATCTTCATCAATACCATCTGTACCAACAAATGTACCACCACCTCCTGTTACCTCTACAGGCGTTGTACCACCACCTCCTGTCACTATGGGTAATGTACCACCACCTCCTGTAATGTCATCTAGTAGTGTACCACCACCTCCAAGTGGCGTACCTCAACCACCTTCTATTCCGATCGTAACACCAAGTGCAGAAGGTACTGGTGATAATGATACAGATGAAAATGAGAATACAGAAAGTGGAGGAGGTGATAGAAGCGATCTTTTGGCTTCTATTAGAAATTTCTCAAAGAACAAACTTAAAAAAGCCAACAAAATTCGTGATAAGGAATCCTCCAAAGAAGCTTCTGCTCCTCAAAAGTCTTCAGGTGGTGACATGATGACAGATTTATTCAGAAAAATTGGGTTAAGAAGAAATGCCATTGAGGGAAGTAAGGATGAAAAAAAACCAAAGAAGAAAAAGAAGGAAAAGAAACCAGAAGAACCTATTCCACCAGTCCCAACTCCAAATCTTACCCCAAACTCGACAGCACCAGATTCTTCAGCTGCTACCGAATTGCCTAAAATGCCCCCTCCACCAAAACGTCCACAATCAGAAGATGACTCTGATGGATCCGATGTGGATAGTTGGTAATTTTCATTAAAATTTTTCATTTATATTTTTGGCGCCAAAAACAGGTACAACTTTATAAAAAACAATCGTAAAAAAATGAAGGCAAATGCTACAACGGAGGCTAAATTAACTAGGAGTGAGCTTTACTCGGCTTTAATGGATAGTGAGGATGAAGAGTATTTCAGAGAACTCAAGGAGGAAGAGGAGGAAATATTTCAATCCAAAAAACAGAAATCAAGAGTGCTGGATATATCTCCAAGAGGATCACTTGATAGCGAGAATACATTAATGGTGGATGAGGATGAGGATGATGATAACACTCTTGAAGGTACTCTTAGATTGTTGGAAAAGAAAAAAAAGAAACAAGAAGACGAAAAGGTTCCAGAATTGAAAAGAAAGCAAGCACCTCTTCCAGAATTGAAAAAAGAACCAGAAGTTGTAGAAGATTTTATTAGAAATTTTCTTTCAAAAAGGGGTTTGGAGGACAGTTTACGAATGTTCAATGATGAATTATATGAAAAAAAACAAAAAGGAGAAATTGAGGATTTTGCTGATTCAGTCCCTGATGTTTACATCCAACTTCAGAGAGTGGAAGAAGAGCTTAGTTATTGTAAAAAGCAAATGGAACAACAAAAACAGCTCTCAGAGTAAGTTTATCATTTATTATATGATTGTTTGAAAGAAATAGAAATATTGTACAAAAGTTTGAAAAGCTCAAAAGGGTGAAAGATCACCACAAAATGAACCATATGCAAACTGTCCAAACAAAGGATCAATTAAGGAAAGAATTAGAAAGAATGAGAAATCACTGCGCCAAGTACGAACCTTTTATTGCTGAACTTACTCTTAAATATGACAAGGTTTTTAAAGAAAAGACACTCGTTTGTTTGGAAAGGGATAGGCTACTTAATAGATTGAATGAGCTCGACAATTTTAAGCAAACCGAGCCAATCTCTAGTGTAAATACTCAAGAAATAGAAAAAAAGAAAATGAAATCATCAATTACCAACACTCAAAAGAAATCTGTAAAGAAAAAGGATTCAACTCTTCCTCTTGAAAAAAAGAATCCTTATAAGGAAAAGAAGCTTTCAAGAGTAATGGCTGAAACCTTCACTCTTACTCAAAATTATGAAAGTCATTCTATGGCAATAACTGGTTTAGCTGTTCACTCCAAAAAACCAATAGTGGCCTCAGCTTCAGATGATGGAACCTGGAAAGCTTGGTCATTACCAACCTCTAAAGTGATAATGAGCGGTGAGGGTCATACTGATTGGGTGAGTGGAATAGATTTTCATCCTTTTGGGACTCATTTGGCAACTTCTGGAGGTGATTGTACAGTCAAGTTGTGGGATTTTACTACTGCCAGTTGCTCTTCAACTTTTGAGGACCATACACTTCCTGTTTGGGAATGTCAGTTCCACCATTCAGGAGATTTTTTAGTGAGTTGCTCAATGGATCAAACAGCAAAGTTGTTTGATATTAGATCTGAGAAGTGCGTCACAACTTTTAGAGGACATAAGGACAGTGTAAATAGTGTGGTTTGTGTTCCTTTTACAAATCTATTGCTCTCAGCTTCAGCAGATAAGACACTTTCTCTTTGGGATATGAGGGTTGACAGTAAGAGTATTTGTGTTCAGACTTATTATGGGCATAAGAATAGTTGTAATAGTGTTACAATTAATCTCCAAGGAGATACTATCGCCTCAACTGATTGTGATGGTCTGGTCTTGTTGTGGGATATGAGAACCCAAAAAATAAGAAATCAATTCAACATAAGTGATGTACCTGTATCTGCAAACAAGTGTACGTTTGATCAGAGCGGAAAAGTGCTGGCGGTTGCCTCATCAGATAGTTCTGTAAGATTGTTTGCACCAGATGGAGTAAAAGACCAAGAAGAAAGCTCTAAATCAAACTTTACTCTTGGAGATTTGAAGGGAAGCAAGGAAGGAGTGCAAGTAGTAAAATTTGATCCTGATGGAAAGTACCTTGTAAGTGGAGGTGATGATGGAATTCTTTGCCTATTCACTAACTAAGTTCTAATAAAAGAAACAATCCAGAATACAAAAAAAAATGACTTGTTCGGGATTGCTGGAAAAGTTGGATAATCCCAACATTGAAATTAAGAAGAGAGCAATGGCAAATTTATTAAATAAATTCAAATATGGAGTTGTTAATGTGCAGTCTTCCGAGGATGATGAGCAGCTATTAGTAGCCTTGTTGAAATGGTTCAACAATAATCCTTGTTTTTATTATCGGCAAGTAATACAACTTGTGCGAGAATTTGCTAAGGTTTGTAACAATATCCAAAAACACTAACTCAGAACAGAGTAAAACAAGTGCTTTGATTTTGATAGAGATTGGAGCTATAGGATTTTTTCAAACTTTGAGATTGTATGCTCCTGAAGATATTCATTCCGATGTTGATTCAATAGTGGAAGTATTAAAACAAGTAAGAAATGAGAAGGAAAATATTGTCACTATTTACCAAGAGCAATCTATTTTAAATCAATCATCTACTGATTTACATACTTCTCGATTTCAGATATATTCTACAAGAGAAAACATGCCACAGAAAGAACCAAAAAATACTAGGAAGGCTATTAAAAAAGCTGATTTGGCAGAATTGGACAAACAATATTTATTTGAAATCAACGTAAAACTTCAACAAAGGAGAGTGGACTTGATACAAGAGGCTCTTTCAGATCTCAAAAAATCACCCTTATTGGAGTTTCCAATCGAATACTTTGTTCAAAGCCCAGAAATTATTAGGGTAAGTTTGAGATCAATTAATTGACTTAAATTATGTAGTCCTTGGTGTCATCGATTCAGAGTGATTTTGGAATGGCAATAGATTTACAAGTTTTAGAATGTTTGAGTGTTTTATTTGACAAAGCGTCTTTGAAAATTCTTAATAATTCTCTAGAGAGCTATACATTTGTTGACACTGATTCAATGCTATATATTTTCAAATATTGTTATTCTAAATTTATATATATTTTCAAACTTAAACCTTCATTGCTGGGAAGACTTGTTGATATCCTTAAATTGATTTTGAATTGTTTCTTAGAACAAATTTGTTCATTAGACAAGCTCACATTAATGGAAAGTTTGATAAATATTTATGAGGATATTGGAAATTTATTGCACGAGAAACTAGATATTTTGGATACTTATAAAATTGTCGATCTACTAACAACAATTTTGAACAGATCAAGCTCTACCATCGTAAGTATCCTAATATATTTATCCTTATTTATTAACTAATTTCAGTTAATGGACTGTATTGAAAAACTTAGCCCTATTTTGGAGAATTTTTTATTTGACAATAATTTATATTTGTGTTTTCCTCAAATACACAAACAAGTTTTGAATCAAGTTCAACGTTTTGAGAATAAGGCGTGCAACAATTTCAATACACTCCCAGAGATTGAAAAATCTTTCAAGCTGTTGGAACAATTGATGGACGAAGATTGTGATGTACTACCTGATGCAGAAGCACATCTAAGCAGGCTTCGTAACATATTTCTAATACTACCACATACATTCGATGCGCGAATTTTAGAAAGATACATGCAAGAATTATTTATAACATCCGAGTTTTTAGAAGATTCTTGTAGAGAGTTGTTGTTGGACTTGCTTTCTTGTAATAATAAGGATATTAGAAGCTATGCAATTAAATTCATTGCAGAAGATCAACATGTGTTTCTTGAAAAGCTTGCTTCTGAAGATATATTCTACCTAATATCTCTTCACTCCATAGAATTGGAAGAATCGGTAAAGACTACTTTGGATATCGTTCAAAACAGTCCTTGTTCAATAAGAGGATTTTTACCAAACCTTCCCTTATTACAATGCACTATCAAATACTCTGAAAATATTCTCTCAGCTAAAGATAGTTTAGATGAAGTTACTTCTACTCTTCAATTATTTGAAAGACTAATGACAAAGGAAGAACTATTGGCTTATCACACGAGATTTTTATTCCACAAATATAAGTGGATTAGAGAGACAGCAAGTGTTAACCTCAAATCTCTATTTATTTTAGATTTGAAAACAGAAAATTATATCGAACTCAAAGAAGGTGATCCCTTTTTAAGTTGCTATTTAGAGGATGTGGATAGATTTTTTGATTCACCCATCCCAAATGATAGTTTTGATATTGATATTGAATCACTAGTATCACTAATGAGAGACACAGAGGACTCTCTTATTTTGAAATCAGTTGCTAATCAATTATGTACTCTGTTGAGAATTCAACCACTCAACAGCAAAATTTTATCTAAGGAGGTAGCAGAAATAGTCTTAAACAGAACATTAGAAAATATTTCTAAGGAGTTGCTTGTGTTATTAATTCTTATTTTTGATAACAAAGAATTTGCAATGGAAGAATCCAAACTTTCCTCCCTATACAAATGTAAGTTAATTGGTCATATTCTATTTTCTTAGTTCCCTTAGTACTTTTCCATGTTGATTTAGTAGTTAGAAAGCTCTCTTTTATGTTTCTAAGTAGAATAGTGTTTTCTAAGGACAGATATGTAAGGAATAGTAATGGATTCAAAACACAGATGGTGTTTGAAACAAATGAGAAAGCAAATCCAATTCTAAAAAATATATCAGAATCATTTTACACATTTCCACACTCCTCATTTTACAAAATTGAATGTGAAAGTGATACGAAAGTCTACTCAACAGAATTAGTGAATTTTTTCAAATTTAACAAATCATTCACCGAAAATTCAGAAGACCAACAATTTGAAGTTCTTTATGAAATCCATCCAAAAATTTTTATTAAGAACTCACTTTTAAAGCTTTCACAATCTAGAAGTCATGGAGAATTCCTAACAAATCTTCAAATTCTTCAGGACTTTCTAATGATGGATGAACATTGTTTCGATATCTTTTGTGAAAGTGACTGGAGAAGAGTAATCTTCAAGTTCTTACAAAAAGCGCCTACCAGCAAAGCAGATGATCTTGTTTTGGAAAATTTAATAGGTTTTTTCTCTACAATAGCGAAAAAAAAGAGATTTGAGAGGGATTTGATTTCTGAACTCTCTTATTGTTTTTGCAAAAACTTTATTACTATTTTACAACCAAGCCAAACAGATCACCTGGTTCATGATCGTACAAGCTTAAGGGCTTGTATGCTGAAATTTTTAGATTTTTGCACACAATCCCTACAGGAAGAAGAGTGTGTAGATGAGTTGAAATTATTACTGAATGATGAGTTGCTACTTATTTCCCTAAGAAATTTTATCAAAAAGAAGATTCCCTATGATCTAAGAGTAGACTCGTTAAGATGTATTTGTAGGATTGGAATGAGTGGTAAAATATTCTCTATTGATAGTTTAGAGATATTGAAATCCACTTTTGAAGATATTTTGCAAGTACTCTTACAAGAAAGAGAAGCGTTTGAAGCTGGAGTTTGTTTTGGGTCACATTGCGAACACATTTGTTTGAAGTCGTTAGAGTCCCTTTCAGGATTATTAAGAAAATACGAAATATCGTGGATAGATATTGTTAAAGAACACGAAATATTTCTTTCTTTAATATTTTCGAAAAATTTTAATGTACGAGAGAGCATTTTCAGCATAATTTCGAACGGATTGCACACCAAAGAAACTTTTGGACTGTTAGAGAAATCAAACCCAAAGCTGGTAGAATTAATAGTGAGCAAACTTTCCAGCGCAGATACTGACATAGTTAAGGATCAATGCATTTGGATAATATGTAAATACATTTCTCTAAGCTCAGAGCCTTTGAATAGATTTTTGGAATGTATTCCATTCCCACAATTATTCAATCTAGGAGATAGAAATTTAGAATCTGTAACTGCTCTTATATATCAATTATTACTGAGGGATCCATCTTCACAGAGTAAGGTTCTCTTTGAAAACAGTTCTTTAAATTATATATTGCAAAAATTAGAGGATGTAGCCTATTTAGGAACAATCTCTTATAATTCCTTAGAAAATTTATTGAAAGTTGTTAAGAAAATCATACAAAACAATAATGATATTGCTTCATACCTGATCAGAGACACTACATTGGTGGATAATATACAAAAGATTGTTGGAACATTACTAACAGTTAAGAAAACTGACAAATTGATAGAATTAGCGTTTTGTATTATGAATAATCTAGTTGCATTTGCCAAAAATGATGATCTATCTCTAGAATATTTGAAAACTAGGGAAAATACTCTAAAAATTATTTCTGCTACCCTCCAGTCATCACTCTCTATTAATGTGAATATAACAGTTTCAAAATATGTAACAACCCTAATTGGAAGAAAATGTTTTCCATATAATTCTGAACTAGGAGAAAATGAATATGTGATGCAAATAGTGGACGAGATTCAACGATTGTACTATTCAAGTCAAGATAACTTTTTTGCAAATATCGATTGTGAGGAATGTTTTATACTTGGTAAATCTCTATCTTGGATTCTGAACATTTACACAACCACAAAAGAAAAGGTTCAAGAGTCTATAATTGAGAGTAATTGTACATTCAACAGAAAGATTGTTTCTTCCCTTTCTATCGATTTTATGCACACCTCCAGGTCAGAAAAGTGTAACAGTATTGATAAGCTAAAACATCAACTTGTCCTCAACCTTTCCATTTTCCAACACTTATTTCTATCTAACCATGCCAAGAAGGTATCTAATGACTTTAACCTATTTCAAGATCTAAAATATATTTGGTTCTCTGATTTTACAGACTCAGAAATAAGGTTATCATTGCTTTACGTTTATCTAAATATGGTCACTAATTGTGAGAGAAGCAAACTTGAGTTTGCAAAAGATATTAACAAGAACAAAAACAATTCTCTTCTACTTGATATTGTTAGCGGATCATTATCAGCCAAAAGCAAGCTCACTAATAGTCATGCCTATTTCATGTTATTAAGTTCTCTGATTAGTACAGGAGAGGTTAGATATTCCATGTTAAAGTATGGACTAGTTGATAAAATCATCAATGGTCTTAAAGAAATATTTATCAAGAAGAAAGATGACACAAGAATGGAATACTGTTTAAAGCTGTTGTCTCATTTGTCATTCTTTGAAGATTGCCATGAATCTTTCTTACAATCTGATACTATTGACCATTTATTTGAACAATTCGAAAAAAGCCCAAACGAAGCAGTGAAAGAATATCTCGTTATAATATTCAGAAATCTACTATTTTGTAGAAGTATGAGCACCTTAATATTAAGAGTGGAAGAATTGTGTGTTTTAGTTCTAAAAATAGCAACACTTCTCAAAGGTAATACATCCATCATGTATTATTCCGCCAACTTAATGTGGACCTACCTTTCACTTTATGTTGATGTAAGTTGTTAGATTGAAGTCATAATTAACTTTTTCAAGGCTAAAAGAGTACTAAAGAGAGGACCAACATTAGAACTGTTGAAAAATACATTTTCCCATCCATCGTGTAACAACCAAACTTTAGAAGTGTTTAAAAAGATTTGCCACTCGTTGGAGATTAATGTTTAATTGATGTAAGTTTGTTCTTTTTTACAATTAACATTAAAAAAATGAACAAACAATTAGTAGCCCTAATAGCCATCTGCATTATTGGTTTGAATAGTGATGTTTTCTGTTGGTCAATTTTCAACATTCAAGATTTCCATGATCAACAAGACAAAGGTAAAACCTTGTTAGTAAAATATCAAGCTAAATCAGATTGGTCGAACTGTTGGAAGGTTGCTGTTGATTCCATGACTCGTTCATGCAAAGAAATTAAAACAAGAGAAGAGATTAGAAGTAAACTTGCAATTCAATTAACCAACTGCCATTTAGCAAAATCTGGACTGAAAACCTTTGAGTGTACTGAAATGATGACTGTAGAAGAGTGTACAAAAGACATGATATCATCTCCAATAGCTTTTAATGCTTACACTGAATTCAGCACTCATGTGGATCAAATTTGTTTCTACATCAAATCAGAGTCCTTTCAAGAAGAATCAGAGAGACTAGTGGAGCAATTGGTAAATGAAACAGAGAACTCCCTCCGTGAAATTGAAAATCTAAAGGAGCAATCGATGAATATTAAGGAAACTCTCTCCTTTTCAGAAGAAATTCAAACCCGAATTTTGCAAGAGCAGAACAAGTTTGACAAGGCACTTTCGCTAATGAAAAAATTAGAGCTGGAGTTTTATGAGAGCTTGAAAAAAGAATTTTCTCATATTCATTCAATGTCGAAATCCTTATATGAAGAATCCAAACTCATTTCAGATGAACAATCAATGATGAGACAAGAAGTTTTAAATGGTTTCAATCATATTGACAAATCCAATCAGCAATTAGTGACATCTTTAGAACAATCTATCTCCCATTCAACAAAAATAAGGAAAGACCAAGAACATACTCTCAACATTTTAAATTCATTCCAAGAAAAACAAAGTATTATTAGTGACAACACTGTTAGATCTATGAAAAATCAAAAAAAGCTATTGAAAGGACAACAATTGTTACAAAATCTTCAGAATAGTATAGCTCAAATAACGTCTAGTAAGCTGGGCATTATTGAAAAATATACAACCGAGATAGGATCCAACATTGAAATTTCAATGAAAAACCAAGAAATTTTAATGGAGAAACAAAAAGAATATGAGATATTTATTGATAAGTTGAAAAGTGAACAGGTCAATCTATTCAAAACTGCACAAAAAACATTGGTTGAAATTTTGAGTAACTCACAAGAGACCGTTCAAAATATTAATGCGCAACATGAACATGTAAGGGAAATTCTGGATGGGATTATTGGAATATCACATAATTACACAACTTTGATTGGAGAGTTTATGGACTTTAAATCGTTTCTCTTTTACTTCTTTTCAGTAATTATGTCATTCTTATTGACAAGCACAAAATGCACTAGCAAGGCGAGAGTTTACCTCCTTTTGTTAATTACTGTGAATTATATCATAGAAAAAGTATTACACTCACTAATCTGGAATGAGAATATTTACAGGAATATTAGAAATCAATTACGTTTTGCTTCAATTGTTATTGGTGCTGTTTTACTTTTGAGGTCTATTTTCTTTTTTAGAGACTATTCACACATGTCCTATCAAGCGGTACAAGATTTAAGAGTTGATCTGGTAAAGCAAAAGAAAGCATACTACATGATCAAAAAAGGATCTACATTCAAGTGTTCGAAAAATACATATCCAATCAACTCAGCTCTAGCAGCTCCAATATCAACAAATTATTAAATAAAGAACATTGTGGTAACATTTTCATTTAACTTGGAAATAAGTTCTCTAGATGCCCTAATTGATTGTTGAACATTTAGATTGTAGTCTTCCGGATTAAGAGGTCTCAAAGCCTTTCTTATCAAATTCTTATAGATGAGATCATTGTCAATCTCACCTCTAAACTGGAGTACTAATTGAGCAGAGAAGGCTCTTCCTAAATGTTGCACATCGACAGTTGTGATTATTGATGGAGAGCGTTTGAGTAAACGTTTTGGTTTTTGAATTGAGAGAGGTTTAAAAAGTTGGGCGTTAATAAAGACTGGGAAAATATGTTCGGTAGAGGGTTCTGCAGAGAGGTTTTGTTTCATTTGTTTTTATTGTAAACAACGTTACAAGTTTGTAAGTATTCCAAAATGAGATGAAGAATTATTTTTTCTTTCCAAACATTTTAGAAAACATTGACTTTTTGGTATTCTCTACTGCTTCTGTATTTGCATCCGCAAAGGTTGATGTTATTTTCTTGGCCTTTTCTATCAAGTGCCTAACTTGCTTTTCATCTCCAATCATTTCTTCTGATGCATTCGAATCAAGTTTGATAAAATAGGATGGGTCCTGTTTGGCGAGGGCTAATGAAGTAGCAGCAGCCAGTAAATCCTTGTTTGGCTTTTCTCCCTCCTTTGCTGAATGTTTTTGCTTCAAGCAAAGGGCTAATTGAAGACTAACTTGTGCAATATTCTTATGGTTTGGAGTATTTTCATAAATAACATCAAATAAGCCCATAGCTTGTCTGTAAAATTGTTCACATTCTCTATATCTACCTAACATGAATAAACTTGTACCCATATTTGACAAGGTAACACCCAACTCTTCTCCAAAATATTGAGTTCCTATTTGATTATTAACAATAAGCCCTTCTTCACCAAGTTTTTCTCCATTCACTGGTCCACCTGTGAACATGAAAAATGCTTCAGAAAAGTATGTCAATGATTGTTCATACTTTCCAAGATCATGATACATTAATCCCATATTATTCAATACAATTATGTGAAGTCTGTTAGCAATAGTATTCTTACTCTCTGGTGTAATACATTTGATTTCTTTCTCTTTCAATTTCGCCTTAATATCCTCAAAAACCTTCAAAGCGTAATTGTAACTTTCCAAGGCAAGAGTAATTTGCTTAGAATTAGAATAGCATTGAGCAATATTGTTTCTTGTGATTGCAAAGTGTATTCTTTGATCGTTGGCATTCAATGGGTCCTCAGATTCTCCATATTGATTTACAACTTCCTCGTGTTTGGTGGCCTTGTCATTTTCTAATTCCTCCAATTCCTTCACAAGTTTTCCTCTTTCTGTTGCACTCTTTTCAAACCATTTGGTTGCAGTGAAAAAATCTCTTCTATTTTCCATAAAATAAAGTCCAACATTGTTATATAAAGTACCTTTCCAAAGTGTCAATTCCAATAATTTTCTATTATTATTTGATTGGTTCTTTAATAGAAAATTTTGATACTGTTCATATAATTGTTCTGCCTGTGTATAAAATTTCATTGAATCTTTTGAGGTATAAACAAGAGGAGCTGTAGTTCCTGTTGTTACTGACGGTGCTTTAAGTCCCAATTTGGCCAAAGTTGGAGGCACAATACCACTTTTTGCCATATATCTAAGAGTTTCGGCAAAGTTATTCAATCCAATTGAAAGTGCTAATAAAGAGTCAACTGTCAAATTATCATCATTTAACTTAATTTCTCTTGTTAATAATTGATGTTTGTCAAAAAGTAAAAAGGCCCTAATAAAAAGCTCATAGCTTTTTAAATATTGCCTATTTTCAAACTCGGAAAACCCCTCCTTGAGCAAGTCTTTTGCTTTCCTAATGTCTTGTTCAATACCAGTATTGATATTAATAATTGTAGAACTTTGGGAAATATTATTATAATAATTTAATGAAGAAAATGCTCTCAGCATTCCACCAACATTGTTAAATGCAATTATTTGATAATTATTGTTATTGATGGTAAATTTATTTCCAGAAAGAAAAATAACTTTAGGTGATACTGTTCTTCCTCTGTTAAAAGCATTCAAAACGGAGGATGTTGATGATTTGATGATTTTCATTTTTTTTATTAATTTTAAAATAATATAATTTAATTTTTTATTTTAATTTAAATAATATTACTGTCCACAAGTTTATAATGGTTGAAAAAATCGGCAAGTAGTTCTGGAGGGCATGTTGTAAAAAAGGTAGCAGGATATACTTGAGTTTTCCAAAGTGGATGGGAAATGAGTCTACACTCTGCAATTGAATAATCAACGGTGTAGCTCTTTAAAAACATTTCACAACCATCCACATCACTGTAAAGCATTCCTCCTCTCTCTGATAACATTGGATAACCAGTTACTGGATCCGTATAATCACTCCAGTAGCCTTGTGATAAAGTGTCAATATACTCTTTCAAACAATTAGAAAATGAATAAAACTACGAAACGATATAACTCTCAAATAATTATAAAACAAACCTTATGAAGTCTGTCATCTTTTTGTTTACTACTTTCCTCATCAAAAACGAACAGAGGGCATGATACATGTTGAAAGGTTGGTATTATGTAGAGTTGTTGCTTCTCGAATATTTGTTTGGCACTTGGAAATATTTTGTTCATATCGGATTTTAACAGTAGAGGACATTTATGAATAGAATACTCAATAACAAATTGTGACTCATGATTATCATCGGAAAAGAAGTTAATGATTGTTGGAGGAATGATTGTGTGTTTGCTTAAAGTCATTTTTTTACTTGAATGTCAAGTTTGGAATTTCCATATGTTTTATAAATGATTATTTAGAACAACAAGATCCTGAAGACGAATTCTTTTTCTTGGCATCCTCAGAATTCAATCCATCGTCACTCTTTGGCATATCTCCAACAAGCTTATCGATATTGATTGCCATTGGATTTTCTGGTCTAATTTCTCTTTGAACTTCCTTCTCGTGATATTTTAATACCTGTTCCACTATCATTTTTACAGCCTTATCCATATTTGTCCTATCTTTTGCACTTGTTTCAACCCATCCAGCAAATCCATGTTTTTTAACATATTCATCCAATTCGTTTGGTTTGAAATTAAGCTTCTCATGTTTGTTTAAATCAATCTTATTTCCAACTAGAATACAAGGTATTGGAATATCATCAGAATCATTTTCATTGAGTGGTGGAAGAAAAACTTTTGAATCAATATCAATTTTCCAATCTTTAGTATGATCAAATGTCACAGGATTTGTCACATCATACATAATCACAGCAACAACAGCATCTCTATAAAAAACACTTGTCATGGCTTTAATCTTTGTTAATTATTGGAACAATTGGGAAAGTACTTACTTCCGAATCTTTAACAATTTTTATAATAATTAATAATATCCAAAACAAACCTTTCCTGTCCTGCAATATCCTATTATTCGATTAAACATAATATGAAAATACAAAACTTACCCAAAACTTTGATTTGGAATAATTAATAAGTTACATAAATATTAACCTACTTGTAAATTAAAACATGTATTTTCATCATAGTCATACTCTTTATATGAGAAGTCCACACCTAGAGTTGATTTATAAGTCTTGGAGAAGTAATTATTTACATATTGTTGAATAAATGCTCTTTAATAAAATCCAAAATAATATCAATTATTATTTGATCATAAATTACATACGTCTTTCCACAAGTACTATCTCCAACAAAAATAATTTTATACATGTACTTTGGCTTTGATTTATTATTAACTTGATTGTTCATAGTATCGTTCCGAGGTGTAACTAAGTAATAGATTTTTTATGTTGAAAATATTTTTAATCACGCCAAATCTTTACTGTTGTATCGTCACTGGCAGAAGCTATCAGTCCAAACTTTACATTGTAATCGACAGAGTTTACAACTCCTGAATGACCAGTAAGAGTCTCAATAAGCTCACCAGTAGATTTGTTCCAAATATAAATTTTACAATCTTCACTTCCACAACTCACCAAATCTCTTCCCATAAAAATTGGTCTCATCACATATTTTAAAGACCAAAGACCTTCAAATGTTGAAATAATCTTCTTTTCCCTTAAATCCCATAAATGAATTAAAGCAGGTTCATCTTCATCTTCAGAACAGAAAGAAACCAATACAAATCTTCCAGTCTTACTAGAACAGAGACTTGTTATGAGATAATCCTCACTCATTTTCTCTACAAGTTTTTTCTCCTCCAAATTGTAACAAAGTAATTGTCTTTCATGAGTAGCCACGATAATTAAATTATCTTTCAATAAAGAAGCATCCTGAATACGTGTATCAATTTTGAATGATTTTGTAATGGTAACTGAATCTTTCTCCCAAACAGATATTTGTGAGCTTTTTTCAGAAGAAATAGTAATAAATTGATTCCCACTTTCATTCCAAAAAGCTGCCACAATATTTGAAAAATTTTTCAAACAAGCCCTTTGTTCACCACTAACAATATTCCAGATGTGTACGTTTCCGTCACATGTTGCAGCTAGCAAATCCTTATCATCCGGGGAAAAGCAAAGTGATACTACATTTCCAGAGGAAAGTAATTTGAATTTTGGGCTCGTTTTTTCTATCGATAACACTTCTTCAACAGAATAAATATTGATACAATGGTCAATACTAGAAGTTGCCAGTAATTGTCCATTATTAGAAAATTTACATATCCAAACTTCGTCACCGTGATCCTCCAAAGTAAGTAGTATCTTGTTTGGAATTTTCCTAATGGAAGTTTCTTCATTAATTGAAAACTTTTTGCTCAACAATACAACTCCATCTTCAGACTCATCCATATCATTTTCATCAATATCCTCATCACTCATTGAATCTCTTTTTTGATTTTCTACGGCAGTTAATAATAGTTGTTCTAATTTGTTTTCTGGAATAATCAATGAAGGGGAAATCAATTTTTGAATTTGTTCCAAAAGTTCATTTCTTGATCCACCTTCGATACTTTTCCATTTAGACAAATTTTTCAAATCTTCTATATTAGTGCAAACAAGATAACTTGCTAATTGTTGTAAATTATGTACAGTTATTGTACTATTGTTAGTAACAGTAGAAGTATAATTGTTTTGAGTGGGAATTGATACTACAAGAGGAGTAATCTCTTCTCTTAAAGTAATCAATGCTTTTTCTGCATTTCTATCACAAAGTTGTTCCATATATTTTTCCTCGAGTATGTAATACTTTACGGCATTAATATTCTTACAATTTGAGTTGTTTAGTGTTTGATCAATTATATTGAGTGATTGATTCCAATCTCCTTTTAAAATACAATTTTTTAACTGTAAAATATCTTTTGAAAGGTAATCAATGCCAGACTCTTTTTCCAACAAATCTGCACTTTCTTTATAATCCAAAGTATACAATGCTTGCACAATCAATCTCACCAGATCATTTCTATTAACAAAGTTTTTTCTCCTATCTATTGTTTGTAGCTTCGAAGGAGGGGTTGTAGTTAATTGGATATCTTCCATAGTGATGTTCAAATTTTGGTTTGTTGTGTTGCATTGTTCCGTCATATTTTGTCAAGCAATTTTTATTATTAGAATTTTATTGTAATACAGAATCCTATTTTTAAATTCAAAAAATTAAAAAAACATCCACACTACCATCGCATCAAATCAAGCTATTGTTAACATGTTGCTACCAACCAAGCAAAAGTTCACGGATTTACCAAAAGAAATTATTTTAACTGTTTTGGAATTTGCAGTGGATAAGATTGATTTTATTTCTGTTTTATTCAATATCAATAAGGAAATACGAGAATTGGTCAAGGAAAATCCAATATGGATTCATATATCTCATATTCTGGATGTGGAAAAGAGTATTACACCAATACAATCAATCATTAAGAGTAATTTTTATAGTCCTGACGGTCAAATATTTTCCAAATTACAAGAATATTTTCAATCATTAACATATATTCAATATATTCAATTACAAAAGCAAGATGATGGCAATCGAGAAACAATAATATTCGATCCATTTTCCAAATTGGCTCTCTGTGATTCTAGTACATTTTCAGAATTGATCCAAATATTTGGAATTAATGCTTTTAGAACTTTTCATTCATCGATTAATGGGCCTAATACAAATATTGGTATCATGGATACAATGATGTATGATTTGGATGTAAATAGAGGAGAGACTATCATTCAAGCATCATTTATGGTTGGAGAAGATAAGTCTATCAATGCCTTTCTTATCCAATTCAATGACAAAAGGAATGAAGTAAAGGAACCTCCAATGCTCACCTGTCCAGAATTGAATGTCACAATTACTGCAAGTGATGTTTCAAATAATTTTCCTTTTAGTTTGCTTGAAAATATGAAGTTAATCATTTCTTCCAAGTATGGATCACCATCAGAATTTATATGTTGGGAGAAGGTTAGAGTTAAAAAGAGTAAAATTTTCAAGATTAGTAGGAAAGAGGAAACAACACATTGCAAAATCAAACAAATTATGAAACAAAAGAGATTTGAGTATTGGTTTGGAAGTGAAAATACCATAGGGTCAAACAGCGATTGTTTTTTTAAATTTGTAAAAGTACCCACACAACAAGTGTAGTTTTATTGATTTTCAAAATCAAGTAATTATTCGAAATAATGTCCCTGATTACCCAATGAACAATGATAAAATCATTATTAACTAGAGTTAAAGTCTCTTGGTAAGAGCAATAACAATAGAACATCCTGTTGATACAAATCCATAAGTTAATTTGTAAAGTAAATTTTCCTTTTCAGTATTGGCATCTCTTGCAATATCATGATGATGTAATTCTTCATCTCTGTATTGTTTAATTATATCTCTGAGATCTTTTTCTTGAATTTCCTGTCTTTGATGATCTGATTTGAAATAGTAATCAGTTTCCGAGTCTGATTCTTTCTTTTCCTCTGTCTTCTTAATAGACATGTCATAAATATCTCTTAATTGTTCATTGTAGTGATCGAAAATAGTATTTTCAATTGCTTCATGACAAGCCATAGCATAATTTCTACCCATCATGGCAGTACCAACACCTAACATGACACCAGCAGGTTGCCATAATGACCTGAAAATGGTTGGCCTTACTCTTCGTTCCAATATCATTTTGTCAAAAGTTGCAAAATGATCAACCTCTTGACTCAAAATTTCATTAACAATCGGATCCTCTCCTAGTACAATTTTATGAGATTTGCAAATGGTCACTGCTCCTAATTCACCTGCATGATCTACTCTTATCATTCCTTTGATATTCATTTCATCTTCAAGTTCTTCCGGTTCTCTCCAAATTAATCCACTTTTATCTACTCCATCACTATTTACTTCAGTGGAAAAGGATTTTGTCTGATAACACTTTTCTAACAAGAGGTTGAGAGAAGGTAATTTAGTTTTTAAAGCAGATGATGAAACACGTTTAATCATTTTTTAAAATAATACAAACGCAATTAATTGCGATTTTGAAAATTTCCATAATTGAAGAAAAAAGCAACATGAATATCAATACTAACAATAAGGCATTTCCTCATGCAACGTAGTTTAAAATTAAAGTATGGTAATAAAATTATTTATAAAAGAATACAACACGATTCTGAGCTATTTGAAGATGTTCCACCTTCTTTTTTGGCAGGCTGTTTACCTGTCTTTTTATCAAAAATTTGTCTTGCCAATGCCATGAAAGACTCCTCAATGTTAATTTTCTCCTTTGCTGATGTTTCAAATATTGGAATTTTACCTTTGAATCTTTCTCCTAGTTTTTGTAATGATTGATTAGATACTGCTCTCTCATTTTGTAAATCTGCTTTATTTCCAATAATGACAGCAGATAAATTTTTTGATAATTCTGTTGGGTTTTCAGAATCAATATTCTTAGCTCTCATAATTTGTTCAATCAAATCTTCAATTTCCTCAAAAGATTGACTCGAAGTTATTGAATAAACAAGAAGAAATCCATCCCCATTTTTAACATAATTATCACGTAAACTGATGAAATGTATGTAAATATTTCCACCATAAAAATCTCTTACCTTGTCAACTCCTCTATTTAAATTCAAAATAATAATAATAAGTTATTCTTTTTCAAAATTAAACCTACCTTGTCCGGCTGTATCAATAATTTCTAAAGTAACAGGAGTGGAATCTATAATAATCTCCTTCTTGTATGAATCCTCCAATGTTGGATCATAAACTTCCACAAAAACCGATTGAATAAACTGCAAAATGACAGCAGATTTTCCTTTTCAAATTGGTGGGATTATTGTGACAATAAATTTGTGTACGTACCAACACCTCCAGAACCGAGAACAACAATCTTTTCATGAACATGATCCAAACTTTGTTTTTGTGGTGCCATATTTGAATGTACACTGATGAAGGATGGCAGGTAGGTGCAAAAGTCTTTTTTTTAATAAAATGTCAGTAGAGATTGAAAGATGAAATTTTTATTAGTTATGGCTACGATGAAAAGTAGTAGAGTCATCATGAATCTTTTTAAAACAGAAAAGAGAAAGGAATAATGTTTATCTTCCTATTAATTATAAGAATACAAGATTGGTTTTTCATTAAAATTGTTCTGTTGAAGGCGGCAAGTTCAAATTGTTTACCGAGGTTTGTTGTTGGAATAAAAAAAATTATTGTAAAAAGCGAAAAAGAACGACTCAACTTTAAAAATTTGTTCGAAAAAAAAAGTCAACATGAGCGATAACAAGCAACAAACAACTGACGTTCAAAAGCAAGAAGCTGGCGAAAGAAGAGGAAGAAACACCTTCGGTCAAAAGGGTGGTGATAGAAGAAAGAGAGGTCCAAAGAGAGGTCCAAGAAAGGACGAAAGCGGCTCATGGGTCCCAACCACCAAGCTCGGTAGATTGGTCAAGGAAGGTAAGGTCAAGGATATTAGAGACATCTTTGTCCACTCTATCCCAGTCAAGGAACACCAAATCATTGATCACTTCTTGGGTTCAAAGTTGTCTGATGAAGTCATGAGAATTTCTCCAGTCCAAAAGCAAACTACTGCTGGTCAAAGAACTCGTTTCAAGGCTGTCGTTGTTGTTGGTGACTCCGTCCAACACTGTGGTTTGGGTATCAAGGTTGCTTCTGAAGTTGCTACTGCTATCAGAGGTGCCATCATTTTGGCTAAGTTGTCCATTGTTCCAACCAGAAAGGGTTACTGGGGTAACAAGATCGGTGAACCACACACTGTTCCATGTAAATTGACTGGTAAGTGCGGTTCCGTCAGAGTCAGATTGGTTCCTGCTCCTCGTGGTTCTGGTTTGGTTGCTTCCCCTGTTCCAAAGAAGCTCTTGTCATTGGGTGGTTATTCTGATGTTTTCACTTCATCTGTTGGTAACACCAAGACTCTTGCTAACTTTGTTTCTGCTACTTTCGCTGCCATCAAGAAGACTTACAACTTCAAGACTCCAGATTTGTGGACCGTCAATCCTCAACTCGTTTCTCCATTCGCTGAACACTCAAAGTTCCTTTCTGAAAAGAAGGTTAAGAAGGAATATCCAAAGAGAGAAAGAAGAGAAAGAAGATAAATCCATTATCACTAGAATAAAATTATAAATTATTAAAAAATAATTAATTTTTATGTTATTATTTAGCATACAAAGAATTATTATTATTGAAAACAGATAAAAAAATGTCTTCAAATTCCCTTCAAGAAACACAAGAGGATGATAATATAGATGAAGAAGAATTTTTCGCCAACAGTGAAGGGGATGAAAGTGACCAAGAAATAGAGACTACTAGCATAGACAATAAGTATGATGATATTATATCTGAGCAAAGGAGAAAATTGGAAGAAAAAAATCAAAAAACACAGTTTACTTCCTTACAGGAAATTAAAAACTTTAATAATTCTGAAAATTCGTCGGATGACATGGAATTTTTTGAAAGTAGTGATGATGAAAAGGAACAAAACAAACCTGATGACACTTTCACAGAACAGAATAATGATCAAGAATTACCTCAATCAGTAATAGATGTTGATAAAATCTTACAAGACTACCAAAACTTGAGCCAATTTGAGGATGAGGAAATGATTCAACAAAAATCAACTTCAACAAAACGGTCAATTCACCCTAACAAAATATTTAACCTTTCCATAACATCTGTTTGCACATTGTTTGGCATATCGTGTGGATTTATAATTTCTCATTTTACTCTTTATTCTATAGGATTTATATCAGTAATTATTCTCATATCAATACTATTAATTGGATTAGGATTTTGGTTTGGAGCTACTGAAGTAATTGAAGAAAAAGTAACTGTCACACAAGCAAGGTTACCAGTCACTAATGTCTTGTCCAGAAGGGCGATAAATCTTTGGAAATCAGCAGAATGTCAAACTCTATCCCAACAACAGGAGAACACATCCTCAAAAACATATGTTAACGAGGAGACTAGAGAACGGTTTGCAGATAAAGATGATGACGAACAATTTGATGTAGATATCAACATTATCTCCCAATTAAGAGCAAATGAAAGTGATAATGATGTTGAAGAAATCGATTTTTCTGATGATTCTAGTGATAAATCTCTCGATGAAAACGAAAATAACATTTATACATACTCAGATAAGGCTAATGAAAATTCACATTCATCAAAACAACAAAAACCAAAATTGACTTTTGTGGATGTTGACTATACAACAAAAGCATTACACCCTAGAAAAGTTAAAAGAGGTGGTGAAAAAGACCACACAATATATGGTCCAATTATTCCGTCATTTGTCACTGGAAAATGGACAAGTTCTAAAAGTGATGATTTTGAAAATTTTGAAGAAGAATGGAAGAATTTATCGAATATCATCTTGAGGGATGATTTGGTAGGTCAAAGAAACTCAATAGTACCAAATATTAGAATGAAAAATGAAGATGACTATAGATCAAGTAGAATTTTTACAGAGATAGAAATGGGCAATATTAAAAATAATGTGAATCAACACCGCGAAGAATTATTTAATTTTGGTGTTGATAACACACATTACGAACCTGTAATTGCCCCACCTAAGGTTAGAGATTTGTGTAAAATTAGAAAGCTAGTTTTAAAATTTGAATAAAGTAACATTTACTATTGTTCATCAAGTTTTTCAATATATTGTTCTAATTTTTCTTTGATTCCAATCCTTTTTTTCTTTTCCTTTTCAGCTTTTGCTTTCCATCTTACCACTTGTTCTTCCAAATCTTCAAGATCTTCCATTGTTGTTACCTTTTGTTGAGTGGTTGTTTTTTCAAGGATTTTTGAGATTTCTGTTTCTTTAACATTGGAATATTTGTTAATCTTTTCATTCATTTCCTTTAAAATTTCAGAATAAGCTTCATCGTTCCATGTGGTGATATTAGTTTTCTTTTCAATGGTTTCTTCGTTTTGTTCCTTTGCTGAATTAATATTCTTTTCTGCAAGAATGAGAAAAGTATCAGAGCTAAAATAGTAACAATTGGTTTTTCCTGATATCAAAATGTTAAAATGCCAAATTAAAATATCATACTTACGTTCTATACAGATATCACAGGTTGGTTTTTCTCTATTGCATACTTTACCACCGCGTTCTCCACATGGAACACATGCTATTATTGGGAGGTAAATATATTAAATATTTAATTACAAAATAAGAAACATACGTGAAAGCCTCATAAGTTCTGGGTATGTACATTGAAGACCTTCTTTCAGACAATTGGAACATGCAGGCCTTTCTTTATAGCAAGCTATTCTTCTCTTTTTGCATTGGAAGCATACTTAGAAATTCAAGTTATTAAGGAATGTAAAATCAATCAACTTACCAGAATGACATATTCCAGGTTCATATTTCACACTCAACTCAGAAAGGAGTTGAGGTGAAAATTCTTTTTCTAAAAAATAATTTCGTGAAGGTATTCCTTCTTCCATTTTGTGTGCTGTTGTGTATACTTGTTTCATAGCCTTCTTTTGTCTTTTACCCTTTTCTTCATGATTGGTTTTTTTCTTCTTATTAGGAGTTTCTCTCTTTTTATATTTTCTTCTTTTTGATTTACTTTGTGTGGGCTCACTATTAGTATCCTCACTTTCATCTTCAGATGTGGTACCAAAATCCTTTTCGTCATATGAGTCAGAATCTGATAGCTCTATACCATCCATCAAGGCAGTTTCTTTTGTAATTTTGATCATTTGATTTTCTTTCTTTTTGAATCGGTTCTCTTTTAATGAGAATAGTAATGGAGTGTTCATCATTTGATTCACATCAGATCCATGAATGGAAAAGGATGAGGTATCTTGAAGTATTTGATCATATAAAAATTGGGCATGGTCTAATAGATAATCTTCATTTGTGTTCGGTAATTTTTGCAAAACTTTTTCAATAGTAATGTTGTTTTTAATCATGCTCAATTCATCTTCTTCCTCACATCTAGATAAATCGCTCGTCCAACTCATCAAAATAGGTTTTAATTCTCTCCATAGATTATGTCTTTGCTCGAACAAATCAAATGTTGGAGCATATTCAGGGGATGGATTCAATAATTTGTACCAATATCTTGATGATTGTACAATAATATCTCCACTTTCACTAAAATTCCACTGTTTTAAATGTAAAATCTTAACGAAGAAAGAATTTGTTGTATTTCTTGGATGTTTTTGAAGGAAACCATACAAACAAATTGATGAATTGTTATCGGAAATAAATTCTAAACTCTTCATTTCATCATTCCTAGTATCTTTTAATTCGAAATTATTGATTAGACAAGAATCTCCAATCAAATAATCCTTTGTTATTTCGTCCTCTTGATAGTTGATTTGTGTTAATTTCATTTTTTCTAAATAATTTTTTATTATTAGCAGCAAGGGTGCATGAATCATCTCATTCTCTCTTGAAATCAAGATTAAATTGTGTTGGTAAATCTTGTTGGATTTGCTCTCTAAGGCAATAAAAATACCAATAAACATATCTTTACAATATATTGTTAGAGAAAAAAACATTCTTTGGTGGAACATTTAAAAAGTTATTAGAAAAAAAATGCTTCGTGCCCATGTTGATTTACCAATCGAAATTGTTTATTGTATTATGGAATATTTAGAATTGAATATTTCAATTTATGTTATTGAATATTTGGAGGATTGTAAAATTCAAAATCAACAACAATCATTACTGGAAAATTTATATTCTCTCTATGATGAATCAACACCATTATATTATTTGAAATCCTATTTTATTAAATTACTATTTGGATACAAGGAAGGAGGAGGAAGAAGTAGAATATTTCTGGTTTGGCCAAATATTAAATATTGTAATTTATATGAATGGCCCTATGGAAAGAATCAAGATTTTAATCTTACAATATCTGTACTTTCCAACTTTATACCATCACACTGTAGGGGATTAACTCTGAATTCCAAGTTGTCTAGTCCCATCAATTTTATGAGTCAATATTTAAAACATGGAAAAAATAATTTAACAATTGAGAAATTGGATTTTTCTCCCTATTCGTATAGAGTTTTAAAATTATGGAATAATGAATTTTTAAAAAGTAGAATGAATATAATTAATAGAGAACAAAGTTTTATTTCAATTATTAGATATTTAAATATTAAATCCGATGAAAGTTCTTTATTGCATAATTTCAACGCTTTAATTGAAAACAAGTTGGATAATTTAAAATATTTAGATCTCTCTGGGATGACATTTCCATGTCAACGGAAGTTTTACAGAAATTCTCTGGATTATATTCAGAATTGTGTTGGATGGTTCGATAAATTATTTTACAATTCACCCAAATTACAAGTACTGAAACTAAATTATCTTTTTGGTTCGATTGAAAATAATCAGCTGGAGGATGAATATTCTAAAGAAACTCGAATATTATTTAAATCAATTGTACATAGCTTATGCTCATCAAAAGTATCATTAAAAGAGTTATCATTGGATGGGTGTGATTTAACAGACGACAGTTTGGTTGAAATATTAACCACTATGAAAAATTTACAGAAACTTTCATTGAAATACAATATTGGTATCAAATTGGATCATGAAAAATATGAGACTTGTACTAACAAGTCATTGGAGTACCTTGATCTATCATTTTGTTCACTTGATTATTTTACTGGATTTTTAACATTGTTGGATAATATCAATAATTGCAAAGTATTAAAAATTGCTGGAAATTATTCTCTTTCTCTATTCACAGAATCAATGAATACAATTTTAAGAAAGCTTCCAAATATTAAATGTTTGGATGTTCGAAAAAGCTTGCAGAATGAAAAGGATTTAATACCTTCAAAATTTATTACCAAATTAAAGATTAACCATAATGTTTGTATGAGAGAATCGTGCAATCTAAGATATTTGGAAATTAATAGTTTTACAATATCAAATCAACATATTGAAACTATTTTGGAAAATTGCAAAATACCACTAAGGATACTAAAACTGATTGATACTGGGTTGACCTCTAGTAGTGCTCAAAAAATATCAGAGCACTTTCAGTCACAAAAGGAAAATAGGGGTATTGAAGAATTGGATTTGTCAATGAATAACATTACCGATATTGGTTGTCATGCCATATTTCAGATATCAACATTGAAGGTTTTAAATCTTGCTCGCAATAATGAGATAAGTAATGGTTGTTTTAAAAGTCCAATCTCCTTACCTCCAAGAATGCATTCATTGGATATGAGCCATACAAACATCGCTGCAAACACTGCTTGTGAGGCAATATTCAATAGAATTGTGGATTCAAAAAGGGGTTTCAGAAGATTACAACTTCTCATTATTTCACACACACTGATAGGAGATGAGATTATTGATTATTTAAAAAGATCGTGGAGTTTGAGATTTTTAGATTTGACAGATTGTCGTGTTTCAAAATCAGGAAAACAAGATATTCTTAAATCATGTAAATTTATTGGAGAGGTATTGTTGTAGAACTAAAGATTATCAATTGAATCACTTGCAGGGAAGAAAGTAGCACACATCTTTTCTACCAATAAAACAGCTCCAATATTAGCAAAGAGAAGAACCAAAAGGAAACTTCTAAATGAAAAAGTGTGGAAAACTGAAATTCCCTCAGGAATGTCTACTAATTCCATGGTTGCATTCAATTCTGGTACTAAACCACTTGCACATAACATGCATAATGCTCCTATACCTGCCAAAATGAAGAAGAGAGGTTTGTTTTCTGTCAAGCCTTGCATGAATGGCCTTCCCTTATAATTTGTAGCAAATGTGACAATTGTTTGAAGGGAAGTAACAATGAAAACAATAGTATTAAGAAGATTAGGTTTAAAATCTGCTTCTTTTGGTTCGAATAACACTTCAGGAGCAGCAAGTTTGGCAGCCTGAACACTGAGAGCTAGTGTTGTCAAGTGAACAATAAATTGTCCCATCACAGTTGCTAACATGTAAGGAGAAAAAATAGTAATATGTGGTCTTTCTTTGGATAAAGTATCTAAAGGTTTGGATCTTGAAATGAAAAGGAAGCACAAGGCAACTCCAAAGCCAGTTATCATCATTTGTGAATCACCAAACTTTACACCATCCAAGTAGAGAGCGCTCAAAGAATAGGCAGAAATGAGACAATTTAAAGCTAATATTTTGTACATTTGCATTGTGGTAACTAATGTACAACGTCCTTGCATGATAATATGAGCACATGATTCTATTGTGGATTTACGAGAAGTGAAAGGGCTAGCAATTGAAGCATCTCCCAACTTAACAAGATTAGCCTCTTCTTGAGCTGCCAACTGTTCTTGTTTTTCTTTCATTTCTTTCAACAACTCTGTGAAGGATTTCTTTTGTTGAGCTTGAGGACTAACTGATGGATTAACTTTAGAAAGTTCCTTGATAATATCGCTCTTCTTATGGAGGGGTGTATTTGGTTGTTGGGTTTCGTTTTCCTTCTTTGGTTGGGGCTTATTTTCGAGAAGTGCCACACCAACATGAGCTTGTTTCAAGGCACCAACATCATTAGTACCATCACCACACATGAGAGTTTGATAATTTTGTGATTTGAGTGATGTCAAGATGGATTCTTTTTGTTCGGGGCTAACACGAGCGAAAATTGCAACATGGGAAGAAAGGACATCCAAAATAGTTTTTCCATTCGAAAGTGCTGAAAGGTTAGCCATTTGTTCACCACTTACACAAAAATCAAATGATTTTGAAAGTGTTGGAATAGTACTAATATCAAAATCTTTGTGCGTGTCCGAGTCACATCCACTGCTAGTATTTCCGAACCAATAATATTTTTCATTGTCTTGTTTGAGGGACAGAATTGGCTTGTTTGTCATTTCTAATTCTTTTGCAACATGTGAGGCGGTCAAAGGATTATCGCCAGTGATCATAATAACCTTGTGTGAGCTATTTTTAAGATTTTGAATAGTTTCTTTGGTATTTGGCTTAATATCACTTTGGAATGAAGCAAAGCCAGCAAAAATCAAATCTTTTTCTACTTCTTCTCTAGTTAATTTTTCTACTACATTAAGATCGGTGGTGTTCAAATCCTTATAGGCAAGTGTGATTACTCTCATACCGATTTGGGTTAAATGTTGGAATCTAGTGTCATAGGATTGAAGAGCGCCTGGAACTTCACTTCCAGTAAGGAATGGCTTTACTAACTCTGGAGCTCCCTTTACGAGAACACGAGTAACCTTAGAGTCATTCTTCTCTACAACATGAACAATAGTAGACATTCTTTTGAGGACTGAGTTGAAAGGAAATCTCTTCAGTATTTTGATGGATTTGATGGTCTTTGATGAAGTACTTTGAATAATATCCTTATTGATTTCATATTCAACACCAGAAAGACCAGAAACTTCCATAGGATCACCCAATATTTTTCCATTCAGATCGATGAGGGATTGACAACCAGCCAATACCATTCTACTCTTTTCACTTGGTTTCTCCAATAATTCATCAGAATCATTTTCTGACATTGCAATTCCCTTGAGTGTCATCTTATCACTGACTAGGGTACCAGTCTTGTCAAAGCAACAAACGTTAACTTTACCAGCGTATGGGATTCTGAAAGGTTCAGTACAGAAAATTCCTAACATGGAGAGTGACAATAAAGAGTTATTGACTGCAAGAGAAAGTTCCATTGGTAATTCAGGAGGAACTACAGAAGTAATAATTAAAATGCAATTGAGTGCCAATTTGTATCTGCTCTTTTCAGGATTCTTTAATCCCTCATATAGCACATATGCACTAGCAATAATTGCAAAAATTAAAAGGAACAAGATGAACAATAGTGCTTCTACGTTATTAGCGCTCACACGTTCAGAAGCATATAAAATGGTTCTAATGAGCTTTCCTTGAGACGTCTCAAAGCCTGTTCTCAACACAATACCAACAGCACCTTTGTCTGGAGCTTGTTTTCCACATGCTGTTCCTGTTGTGTGTTGTAAAACAACTGTACCTCCAAATATAACATGACTCTTATCAATATTTTTGATATCAAGCTTCTTTCTATCCTTCAACTCTTCCACAGGAATACATTCTTTCATTTGTGGAGTAGATTCACCAGTAAGGAGGGCTTCATTCGTTACACATTTGCCACTAATTAATAAAATATCGCATGGTGTTACTTGGCCTTCTTCAGCATGATGAGTAACAGAAATTATATCGTTAGGTAAGAGATCAATACTTGAAATTTCTATCCACTTGCCATCTCTATAGACATTTAAGAATTGAGGCTTTGTGGCCATTTGTCTTATTTGGTTAAGACTTCTCAATCTCGAATTTACAACAGTACTCTCAAACATGAACAACATAACAAGTGTAAAAAGGGAATAGTACCAATACTCATCTAAACACCACAACAATACACAGAATACTTGAAATACAAAGAATGGAGCTAATGCATGTTCGATAAATAACTCAAGGAACTTTGGTATTGGAATTTCAAATTGATTATGACCATAAATTCTTCTCTTAACGTGTGTTTCCTTATCAGTTAAACCTTGTTTCTCAGTCTTTGTGATCCATTCCTTGAGTGTTTGGGATTTTTGCTCCAAATTTTGATATGGAAAACGGTTTCTAACGAATTGTTTTAAATTTTCATCCCAATAAAAGCCTCGCTTTTGATATTCGAAATAATATCGCTGTTGCCCATTTTCCTCTCTTATTAATTTTAGAGGGCATAATTCTGTGAACCCTTTGTGTTTGTTCGGAACAACTTTAACAACAATTCCTTCACTGATGGAATCAGAACCAACAGGTGAGTATTGAAAAAAAGCCTTGATATTAACATTCCAATAGGCTGAGAGGAATGTAACTAAATGTATCAAAGCCAAAGGACCCAAACAAACAAGATGATAAAAAAATAAATTATCTGAATGTGATTCGTGATGATGATGATGGTGAGAATGATCGGAATGAGAGTGCAACATGGCAGGAAGTAAGTAGACATTAATTCCCAAAGAAGCTAAAGGATATAAAATCATGAAAATGAGAATGTTCCAATGCAAAAGCAAAGGCTTCTTTCTCAGCAACACAATGTGATGAATAGCTTTTTGTGTTGAGATCATTTTTTTATTGCAATATTTATTTTGATGATTAATTAAATATTACAAACTCTTTACAAGGAATTCATTATATTATATTTATATAGTTTTGATTCAGAGTCCTACATTGCGTATTATTATTTTAATATTACTTATGATTTTAAGAATAACCGTTATATATATTAAAAAAATGGCAATACCAATTCATTGTACTTCACAACACATAACTCCTCCACGATCATCTACAATACTACCATTCGGAGATGGTATTTCCAACAATTTGGATACACCATCAAATATTGTCCTGGGTCATCACAATAGAAAAATAATTATTGAACAATTAGCCAAATCTTTTAAAGAGGTTTTTATAGAACACTTTAGAGAACAACATCCCTCCCCACCACCACCACCACAAATACTTCTTAACAGAAAAAAGTTGCGGAGGACATCAATTTTACCAAACGAAAAGTCTTTACTATTAACCTCTCATCCTTCTTTATTGTCCTACTTTACATCTAGACCTCTTATTGAACATTTGGTATTTATTCTCACTTTCTCCATGATCATTCTCATCCTTTTCGCAGCTTCACCCACAGTTCAATATTCTCCAGAGATTGATATTATTACAAAAAAATTTCCTGCTCTCTACACTGTTAAAAATCCTTGGGTTAGGACAGATCTAAATGGTACTTCTTATTCAAAACTTTACATTCCAAATTATTCCTATAGCTTACTTGCCAGCGTTGGGGATTATTCAGTAAGCTTATATCCTCCTGATTCTCCAATGATAGATGTGTGCTCTTCTGATGCTCCTCCAAGAAACTATCTTACTGTCTCTGATCTACCTTTTAGTGTTGAACATGACACATTTGATGAAGAATCAAACCTATGTATTCAATTTTTTTGTACATCAACAGGAAAATATCATGAAGTAGAAAATAGAAAATTGAATTTGACAACATGGAGTCAATTGGATGAATTTTCATGGTTTTATAATTACTGTTATTATTGTAATAACAATAATAGCAAGGATTTTAGATTTTTCTTAGTTAACAATACCATCAGTGATGGGGATGGCTACAGAGATGCTTGCCCACTTTTTAACTCTATTGTGGTACAAAAAGCTCAACAACAGTGCATAGAAGATTCTGTTAATGATAATATGAAAATAGGAACTTTTTATTTGGCGTCAGATTTAATGGATATTTCTGCCTTCAGAAATGTTTTATCATTTTATGATTTTATGAAGTTTATCCAGCAATCTTATTTTCCTTATAACTGCTTTTGTGAGGGTAATAGTTTGAGCTTGGTGCCAGGAATGAAAAATTTTACATTTGGGTATAAGTGTGACGTTTATTCACATTTCATAATACCGTTTGTATTCGAGTTTGGACCTATATTTATATTTTTATGTACTATTTTACTGCTATTTACATCAATCTTCTTATTACAATTACCTTTATGTTGTGCAATATGTAAAGAAGCCAGGACTAAGTATTATAATCGTAAATATTCCTATGTTACATCTCTATTTGATTTAAGGATGCAAAGTAATACCATTTTATTTATTTCTATATTGTGGATGAGCGCTCAGGAAGTGTTTGCCTATCTTTTTAATTTATATGTTTTTTCAAATGTTTATAACCAAGAGGATAATACATCAAAGAACGGATTTATGTTACTATTGGGTAATGGAATGATGAGAATGGTTTCTTTGGTACTTTTATGTTGCAGCTTTGCAAGTATGCTTGTCAGTTGGCAACATATGACCTCAACAAATGATAATTTTATTTCTGGAATCAGTGCAAGCATTGCAGCAACTGGAAAAGCTTTATTAGGGTCTAGTAGAACTGACCAACAAGAAAATAATGATTGTCCTGAAGATGAGGAAAAGTCTGAACAAGTTGAAAAATCTTCTCTAATTAAGAAAGAAGAACGTCCTCAAGAATCTCTTACACTTGGAAACAAATTGATTCTTTCTGGATTTTACCTTTCCTTACTGGCTCTTCTTATTTCAGTAATTTGCATGTCATTTTTTATTACCAAACTATCAATAATATTCATGGTATTTATTGCATTTGGAATGATGTATTTGTGGATTTTCCCAATTGGATTTTTATTTAGTGGGATTAGAATGTATTACAAACTAAAGTCAATGAAAGAGAATGTTTCTTTTGCCAGATTGAAGGTAATTTTTATTATATTCCATTACTTAAATAACCTTGCTGCTCAGTTTACTAGATTTATGATATTTGCTGATATTTGTTTCTTATTGTTAATACTGGTTGGTGCTTTATTTATGTTAACCTATTTATTTGGCTGGGATTTGTTTGGGGTTTTTATTGGAATTAATAGATCGATGATTATGGATTTCACCATTCTACTAATGATGATAATTGAGCAATATATGCTTTTAAACAAAAAGATGTTAAAGGATTTATATGGGGGTTGTTCTGTTTCCTTCAAAAGAAAGGTTAATACTAGTCCAATGGAAAAAACTCTTTCTGATGAACTTTCCAATGAGGAATCCAGCCTTATATAGAGAAGAGT
>NW_003163326.1:175604-194118 GCF_000004985.1 Naegleria gruberi | reverse complement strand
AGATATAAATTTTATTTGATTGCTTGATTTAGCTATTTACTGTGGTGGGGCACATTGACAAGTTGATTTACCACAACCTGCAGATGCAACCATGGCTGGGTCAGTATCTTTACATTGATTAATTGCTCTTCCTTCTTCAATGGCCACAAGACGTTCGTGAGCTATTCTGAGTTGTTTTGCATAGTGTTCATCACGAGGTACGCCACCTTCTCCTTTAAGTACCATATCAGAAAGGGCAAGGTAAGCCTCTTTTGATCCAGCAGAAGCAGCCTGTGTATACCTTTCGTAAGCTAGTCTGTGGCTCTTCTCAACATGGATGCCATGATAATGCATAACTCCCAAACAATACAATGCATTCTTATTCTTTCTTTCACCAGCAATAGTATAGAACTCGTAAGCCTTGGAATAGTCAACTGGATAGCCATTTTTACCATGGAAGTAACGATCACCCAAAACGAAAAGGGCATTTGGACTCTGTAATTGGATAGCTATTTTGAAATAGTATTCAGCCTTTTGTAAATCTTGTTGGCAATTTTCCCCGGTCAAATACATTAAATAAAGGTAGTGAGCTGCTTCATTGTGAGCTGAGTTAATTGCTTGATTTAGATATAGGATGGCTTTCTCTGTGTTTTGTGGTAAATTATATAATCCGTGATGGTATGCATGCCCTAAGAAATATGCAGCTTCCGAGGAGTTACAAAGGGTTGCACGTTCATAATATTCGATTGCCTTTGCTACATCTTTCTTAATTTCGAATAACTCTGTTGAATTTGGAGTGGTATGAATTTGATAGTCAGTAAAATCTTCAAAGCCAGGTTTTGGTACTTGAGATCTCATTCCCACCAGATAAACACTACCTAAGTTAAAAAGGGCTTGGCCACTATGTTGATTAGCTGCTAATTCCGCATAATGAATTGAAAATTTGAGATTTGAGGAAACTCCAGCCTTTCCTTCCAAATAAATTTTAGACATAATCAGTTGTGCATCTACATCACCTAAGTCAGCAGCCTTTTTTAAATATTCCACAGAGAATTTTTCATTCTCCTTTAGCTTGATATAAACAACATCCTTTGTAATTCCTGGATACTTTAGGTATTCTTCAGATGTTTTTTTTTGTTTTAACAATTCTTCTTTTCCTTGAGCTATTAAGTTCTTTTTCTTTCTGGACTTTTCATCTATATAAACAAAAGTACTTGTTTCCTTATCATACTCAGATCCATACATAAAACTCGAAGACTTGATATAATTGTACTTTTCTGGTTCTAACTCTTGTTCAGCTAAGTAGTTAAGTGCATTCATGAATGTAATTCCTACATGATAACAAGCCTCAGGATCGTCAAGTTTTGCAGAAGAGAGCATATAATAAAAACCCAAATGTGGATCTCTATCGATTTTCATCCATGGATAGAACTCTGAGTATATTGCACCTAAGGCCTTTAAAGCTTGGCTCTTAATGTATTTTATACGTTTGCCTTGTTCATCCAAAGTTTCTTCTTGAGGAATCGGTAATGAAGCAAGAATTTCCAAACTCTTTAATATTCTTAGCTTGACATCTTCTTGAAGAGGTTCAATAGTTAATTTAGGTTTTGGAGAATTTGAAGAGGATCTGTCGGTTGTGACGGAATTTTTAACTCTGTCCAGTGACATTAATTGCAATTGTTGCTTGTGTTTTTCTACTCTCTCAAAAAGTTGTACAATATCCACATTAACTAATTGGTCGTAAATTGATTCTAATATTTTAAATTTTTCTGGATTAATTGACAAGTTAACAAAATTAGAATGATATTGTTTTACACAAGGTTCCACATGAATAATAGGTAATTTACTAATACTCTTTCCGAAACTTGATTTTTTTGAGTACAAAACCAAGGTTGGCAAACGAGCTGAAATTGAGCGTGATACCCTTTGCATCATTTTTTATATTTAAAAAATTAAAATTAATAAATATTATTACATTGAACAATATCACAAAATTACGGAAGAAAGAATAAATATTTTCTTAAGTAAGGAACTTTGACTGAAATATTTATTAATAGGTTTTAATTTGGTTCCACTTCATATTCTTAGCTTGTTCCATTGGTCCATCAAAAAAATATTATTAGGAACTGATCAATGTATTGAATAATATGTCTCTGAATCAGGTTAGACTCTCACTTTCAAATGCTTTAAAATATGAGGATGATAAGAATTATGTAGAAGCGTTTGCTCAGTATTTGTGTTGTATTGATTTAATTACCTCTCAACTTAGACAATTAACTACTGGTGATAAATCGGAGAAGGGCACATCTTGGTCTGTTGATTTGGGTTCACAACAATTATTCTTCTTTGCTAGAGAATGCCTCTATAGGAGTGAATTAATTTTAAAGAATAGGAAAAGTTACTTTGGTGGTATTGATGATTCAAATGATGAGAGGGGAACCAATGAAGAAGACTCCACAATTTATCCCTCATTAGGAACACCTGTAGAATCATCCACTAAAAAGATTGGAAGTGGTGGCGGATTAATACTTGGCAATCAAGAGTTTGGTTTACACTCATCTTCATCATTCTCCGATTCTAACAGTAGTAGAATCAAAATATTTACAAAGAATGGATCATCCTTTTTCACTAATAATTCAACTTCCACACCACCAACCAGCTCAAACACTTCTTCCTCCAGCTCTCTTACTGTAACTAATAGTTCAAGTTATATCTTAGATAGATCACCCAGAGGAGATCGAACTTCTCTGACAAAACCTTTACCACCCACTAACGTTTCTGTAAACAATACTCCTTCCACTAATGAAAATTCAACAAGAAAAAGAACTCCCCCTCCTTTCAAAAGAAAGAGTTTATCAGAAGTGCCATCATTGTCCCTTCAAAGAGAATCACCTGAAAGACCAAAGCCAAAGGTTCCACCTAAAATTGTATCTAAGGACAATCTTCAAGATGAAAAAAGACTTTGTAAAACAGTTGAAGATGAAAAATCAGCAAAACCATCAGGATCAGTTAAACATCTTTCTGCTCTTTTTGAACAAGCTATGAATAACACAACCCCTGAAAAACCAGTACAAAAGGAACTGAAAAGTCAAACACCAACTTCTCAACAAAAATCCTCTCCTAACAGTAATGATCCATACAATCTCTCCATAAAGAGCACACCGGTCATACCTCCTCTTAATTTTCCGCCTCAACCAATACAACCAGTTAACCAATCAATGGATAGCGCAAAAGGCACACCAAAGTTTGAAGAAAAAAAGAACTTACAAAGATCTCAATCTGAATTCCAAGTAACTCAGAAAAAATCAAAGAGAAAGTCACTATCTCAAAGAATGATCAGCAATATTCAAAAAAGAGAGCTTACTAATAAGCTTTCAGATGAAGAACACAAATATTTCAATGCTGTATTTGGTTATATAGACGGACAAACAAAAGATAATGTTTTGGATATTCATGAATTTGTAAAGCATTTATCCTTGGTTGCGTTTGATAAGGAGTTTTTATTTGATTTTTCAGCACCATATCCAACAGTGAAGAAATCAAAAATTCTTAATAGTTTTGGAGGTAGAATTTTTAATGCATTTGATTCTAACAGGAGTGGATTAATAGAAATGTCAGATTTCAAAGAAAACCTTGCATTGTTATATTCTAACAATATTGTTGATGAACAAATATTATTTGGATTCAATATTATGGATAAGGAAGGAAATGGTAGTGTAACAAGACAAGAATTTAAATTGTTATTTCAACAAATATTTTCAATTCTGGAATATATGGGACTTTATGTTTCCAACTCGGCCTTAAGTCCTACTTCTCCTTCAAACTTTGTTCTAATAGGAACTAGTGAAACTCTTAATTATGCTGGTAGTGTAGCTGATAGAATTTTCAGCTGTATTACCAACAATGATTCTTTTACGGCTCAAGATTATTTGAAAGCAATCAAACAAAATCCCTTCTTAATACTTGGATTTTCACAATTTCCAATAGATTCAAATTTACAATCCAAATTAATGAAAAATCTTCCGAGAAATGGTGGGTATCCGGTTTTATTTGGCCATCCTTCATTTCATAAGGTTTTATCAATGATGTTAGGTATTAGAGCTGCACAGGAAAATAGATCTAACTTTTCAAATGACTATCTTTATATGAGAGATTTCAAATATACTTATTCTTTTGAGATCCCACTAGCAAAATTTTTGACATGCATCAAGCAAGATGGAGTTAGTGGTAATGATGAATCGACCAGGTACATTGATGAACATATCACATTTACAGATTTTGCTCCTCTAGTATTTAGAAATATTAGAGCAATATTTGGAGTTTCAGAGGAGGAATATGCTTTGTCTTTTGGGCCTGAAATGTTTATTAGTAATTTATTAGTAGGAAGATTAACCTCACTGAGTGAAAGACTAACTGATGGAAAAAGTGGAAATTTCTTCTTCTATACAAATAATGGTAGATTTTTATGTAAAACTATTTCTACATCAGAATTCGAAACAGCACTAGTATTTTTATCTCAGTATTATACTTATTTACATAGAAACAGGAATACACTCCTTACTAGAATATACGGTCTTCATAGAATTAATGATACCTACTTCATTGTAATGGGAAATGCTTTTGACACTCAATTACCTATTGACAAAATTTATGATTTGAAAGGAAGTACAATTGGTAGATTCAATTCATCTGGTGTTGGAATATTAAAAGATTTAAATTGGAAAGATTCTGAGCAATCTTTAAATTTAGGATCCAAGAAGGAGTGGTTCTTGAGACAGGTTGAGTCAGACACCAAATTTTTGGAGGCAAATGAAATAATAGATTATTCAATGCTTGTTGGTGTTCATGAAATCAACAAGTTACGAGAAAAACCAATTAATTATAATGATCCTTTCCATATTTCTCCTCCTCCAAGAACATTCTATCAAGAAGAATGTGGAGGTATGAGATCAAGCCTAGGAGATGAATATTATTTTGTTGGAATAATTGATATTTTGATTCAGTATGGCCTAAAAAAGAGAGGAGAAAACCTTATCAAAACTCTCTATTTTGGTGGTGAAAGTGGTGTGAGTGTGGTTGATCCAAACATGTATGCAGGGCGATTTTTCAATTTTATTAAAAGTATTACCGATTAATATTAAAAAAATAATAAAAAAATGAATTTATCTTCCCTTCCTGTAAATACAATAACCAACGAAATTAAAATTACAGGCTGTATTCAAGATGAACAAAAAGAAATACTAATCTCTAGATTAACATCAATCATCGGATCAAAACCAAAACCTTTTAAAGAGTGGATCAATGTTTACCGTACCAAATCATCCCTTCCTCCTGTTGTTTCTACTAATAGCAATATTTCTACATCAGAAGATGCCTCTATGATTTCTCTTTCTAAGAGTAAAGAAGTTGAATTTCATATTTTAGCTGATATTGTGGTAGAGAAGCTTAATCAAACAAAATCTATTGAACAAGTTATTTGGAGAGAAATTAAATCACTTGGAAAAATAGTTATTCCAAAGAAGGAGGCTCCTTTCAAATCTACTGTTAGAACTGTCACACTAAGTACAATATATGGAGGCAATCCACTTGTAATGTCGGAAATGATGGGTTGTGAGTAAGTAATTTATTTAATAATGTTAATGAAAATATTTGATTTAATAGTTTTTCTCATGAATATGTGAAAGAAGGAAACCGTTTTGTATCTAAAACTGGATATTTTGTAGACGTATTTGTTGTGAAAAAAGTGAAAAAGAGAGCTAATGTTACAACAAATTTTGATAAAAATCAACCAGAGCCTTTTGAAATACTCGATGCAGGATTATTAGCAGTTGAAGCATATTCTTATGCTCCACAATCTCAGGATGCGATCTATATTATGGAAAAAGAATTATTAACACTTGCAGATTCACTGGCTAATATTGAAGTGTATTTATTTAAGGATAATTAAAATGGATTTTAACCTAATCCAATACATTACTGGAATCTAAATTATTTTAAATAATGTATACAAATATGTCAAATTACCAAATAGACATTCTAAACAAATTGAAAAGAGTAGATGCATGGAGGAGGCTTGATATTAACAAGAATATAAAAATTATTCACTTTACAACTAAAACTTCTACGCCATAATATGAGCAGTAATTTAGATAGCTTCCGTTTTCCAAGTACCAACTTGGTGAATAATCCACAATCAAATGACTCGAATGAACCTGTTCAAGATAGTTTTCCCAATAATGATGCCGATTATCCTCTACCATCTCCAAGCACTTATCCTATAAGAAGAGCAAGCTTCATAGATCCTAACAGACTTTATTCAATAGATTTATCGAATGTAAGACCAGATGAAGACTTGACAGAGTTGGGAAGAAGATACAGTATGAATCCTTCTAAAATACCTCAACCTACCGAAACAGTTCCAACCTTTACAAGAAGATCTTCTGTTCTTTCTACCTTTCTTCCCAATCCTTCTCTGAATGTTGCAACAGCTCCTCAAGTAAGTGAGATTCCAAGGCTGTTTGAAGAAGTTAGGCAATCTATTGATATTATGCACGATGAAATTTCTAAAGGAAAGGATAAAGTCATTCATCGCCACCGAAAGCACAAGAAAAAGCATATTCAAAAAGCAAAAAAGAAAGCAGTAATTATTGAAGAGCATGAAATGAGTTCTGAAAAAGTTTGTGAATTATATAATACTTCTTTCAATATTGATAATCCACAATCTTCGTATGGGCTTTCAAAAGAAGTAGCAACCCAAAGACTCAAAATCAATGGACCAAATATTTTCACTCCACCAAAACGAGAAAAGTTTATTTGGAAAGTTATCGATCAATTAACAACCCTCTTCTCTTTACTAATGTTATTTGCTGGGTTATTGAGTTTCATTAATGTTGCCATTGACCGTACACCTGCCTCTTATCCAAATATATTTTTAGGGGCCATACTCTGGTTTGTGGTGGTTATGAACGCAACAATTACTCTATGGCAAGAACATAGCTCTGAAAAAGTTATTGCTGCCTTTTTAGCTTTACAAACAGCTAACTGTATGGTTATAAGAGAGGGAAATTTACAAAGAATAGATGTTTCAGAAGTTGTAGTCGGAGATTTGATTCATATTGAACCTGGCTCTAAAGTTCCAGCTGATTTAAGACTATTATTCGTAAATGGTTTGAAAATGGATAACAGTTCATTGACAGGAGAATCTGAGCCACAGTCCAGAACTGTTGAATCATCTTCTCATAATCCTTTAGAATCTTCAAATCTTGCATTCTTTGGAACTATTGTTGTTGAAGGGAGTGCAATTGGTATTGTTATTAGGACTGGTGGTCAAACAGTTATTGGCCAAATTGCTCTAATGGCCCAAGCTTCTCCCTTAAAAACACCTCTAAGAAGGCAAATAGACACTTTTGTAAGAACTTTAGGTTCTATGTCGCTAATTTTAGCTGTTGTATTTTTTGTGATTGGGCTTGCATTAGGAAATCCATGGTTTCAGTGTGTTCTTTTCAGTACTGGAATTATTGCTGCCAACATTCCACAAGGTTTGATTGCAACAATGACATTATGTTTGACAGTTTCTGCAAAGAGATTATCAGATATTAACGTATTGGTAAAGAAATTAGAGCATGTAGAAACATTGGGTGGTGTAAATGTAATTTGCTCTGATAAAACAGGCACCCTCACTCAGAACAGAATGACGGTTGTAGAACAGTGGTGTGATGGATCACTTTCAGATGTCTGTTATCAAAATAGAATGATGAAATCCAAACCAAACGTAGAATCACTCCCAAACTTTGCTAACATTGAAGAGGTAAATTTATCAACTCCACAAAAACTCATTAGATGTTCCGCACTCTGTTCCAAGACCATTTTCGTTGAATCTGAAGAGAATTTAAACAAACCAATCCTAGACAGGGAATGCATTGGAGATGCATCAGAAATAGCACTTGTAAAATTTGTAGAAACAAGATCAGAGTATGCCAGCTTAATGGATATTAGAAATGGTTTTCCAAAACTTTATGAAATTCCCTTCAATTCAAAGAACAAGTGGATGCTCACCATTCACTCTTGTCAAGGTCAATGTTTTGATAATGCGAACTCACTAATGCTGTTGAAAGGAGCACCAGAGAGAGTATTGGAAAAATGTGATTCCATTTATTTGAATAGTCAGGCAATATCCATCAATGATGATTTAAGACAACACTTTCAAGATGCCTACTCTTTTTTTGCCAGTAAGGGACAACGTGTATTAGGATTAGCTCAAAGATTTACCACCACTGATTTAGTAAATCAAGTAAAAGAGAGAGAAGAAACAGGTACAGTTAAGATTGGAGGAGATCCTACCGGTAGTACTATTGCAGTTTCTGATGATACTAACCAACAATTACCTTTAAATGGGTTTACATTTATAGGGCTTGTGGGATTGACTGACCCACCAAAAGTTGGAGTTACAGATGCTATTACCAAATGTAAACATGCAGGTAAGTGAATTCATTATGAAAATTTGTAATTAATTTCTTTTAGGGATTCAAGTTGTAATGGTAACAGGTGACCATCCCACAACTGCCAAAGCAATAGCAAAACAGGTTGGTATTCTTGAATCAAATAGTAAAACGAGAGATGACATTGCTGCTGAGGAGGGTTTTCCACCAGAAATAATTGAGTACAAAAGACCAGATGTTGATGCAGTGGTTCTTAATGGAGAGGAAATAGATAAATTAAAAGACATAGAATGGAAATATATTTTGAAGAAAAAGCAGATTGTATTTTCTAGAACCTCTCCTCAACAAAAATTGGTCATTGTTAGCAAATTTCAAGAAGCTGGAAATTGTGTTGCAGTTACTGGGGACGGTGTAAATGATTCACCAGCACTAAAAAAGGCAGATATTGGCATTGCTATGAATATATCTGGTTCAGACGTTTCAAAAGAAGCTGCTGCCATTATTTTAATGGATGACAATTTTGCCTCAATTGTAAATGGAGTAGAGGAAGGAAGATTGATTTTTGATAACCTGAAAAAGAGTATTAGTTATACTCTTATTCATTTACTCCCAGAACTTTGTGGAATACTTGTAATAATTATTGGAATGCCTCCAGCAATAACTGGTTTATTAGTGTTGTGCATAGACCTCGGTACTGAGTTGGTGGCAGCAATTAGTTTATCGTATGAGACAAAAGAGAGCGACATTATGACAGTTCCTCCAAGACCAAAATCAGAGCTTCTTGTTGGTGTGAGAGTACTTTCATTTTCATATATGCAGGTTGGTGTTATTGAAACATTGGCCGCCTTTACCTCCTTCTTCTTTGCTTTGGCCTACTATGGAATTCCTCCTCATTACCTATTTAGAAGTGTACCTGGCTTTTTTTCTCTTTCGACTACCCAATACTTGTATATTGCAGAAACAGGGCTTTTTCTATCTCCATCTGCCCAATGGAATATTCTAGCAACAGCCCAAACGGCTTACTTCCTTGCAATAGTTGTTTGTCAATGGTTTGCTTTAGTAAGCTCTAGAACCAGAAGAACATCTTTACTTATGCAAGGAATGTTTAGTAATTTGGCCATTTACATGGGAATAATATTTTCTGTATGCATAGCTTGTATTGCTATTTATGTACCTTTTATTGGTGATTATATTTTTGGAACAAGAAATATGATTTGGTTGTTTTGGCTACTTCCAGTATTTTATGGTATTCTAATACTTTTATACGATGAGTACAGGAAATTATTGATAAGAGAGTTGCACTTTTACCACTTACTGTGGTAGCTTAAGAAATGTGATAATAAAGGTCTATGATCACAAAGATCAGCTTTAAAAATCCAGGTCATCATCATCAAAATCCTTAGCGTTACTACCAGATGTTACAGTCACAGCTGGAACGGGTGTTACTGATTTGCTGGTTCTCTCTGTTGGAGCTGAAGAAATATTTCTTGGTCTTGCAATAATATTGTCAATATCTGAATCTGAAGTATCTTCATTCAAAATATTCTTATTAAGTTTAGCGAACGATGTTGGATTGAAAGCACTGACACTTGTTATGAGTCTTGTTGATTTTTTAAATTTGTTATTTGCAGCTGAACTAAGAGGTCTTGTCACTTGCGTTAATGGTTTATCAAATATATTGTCTTCCTCACTGTCATCCAAAATTGATTTTTTAGGGACCTCCTTGGCTTCTGGTTCTCTTGTTTTTTCCATAGAACTTTAAAACATTAATTGCAATAATACAGTAAGTTACTTACTTCTTTTTTGGTTGTTCGAGTGTTGTTGTGTCAGGAATAGTAGTGTTGGATTTTTTGGTTGAAATATAAGTTTTCAGCAGGGTCTTTGTTTTGTTTTTAGCTTCAGTTGTGTTCTTACTTGGTGGAAGGGTTTTGCAAATTGATTCAGAAAACACTTTCAGTAAGGGCTCTCTCCACTTGGGTTCCAACTTTGACAAGTTGGAAACATGTGTTATTATTAATCGCCAAACTTCTAAGCCAAATGAATTCAAATACTTCGAAAGTTGTTCAATTTCATACTCAGTGTCTTTTTCTAAATATTCATCCAATATTTCAACACTTATTAATGGTGATGGGAGATACTGTATTATATCTAAACAAGCCACGCACTTCATGACTGGCTCAATTTCTTTCTTGGATGATTCAATATTCAGTACTCTATTTTTCCCATTTATCTTTGGGCAGTTTGAGTATACCAACGTTTCTTGACTCTCCTTATTTTCCAGCTTGTAGTTTAAGGACATTTTGTTGTACCTTTCTTTTTGTTCTTTAAGGTGATTTTCTAACTCTAGCATGTAAGAAGACAGAGTTGTAACCAGTTTTGATTGGTTTAACTTTTTGACTCTTTGTTGGACCATATTGTCTCCTTCTTTGTCTTGTGCATTTGAATCATTTTCAGAGGATGATTCAGTCTCCTCTGATTTTTCTTCTTCCTTCTTCTTCCCATTAAATTTGAATGCTGCAGAAAAGAAACTTTTGATCTTTTTCGTTTTTGAATCACCTTCCTTGTGTTCTACTGGATCTTTTTCTGGATCTTTTTTAGTTTCAATTTCCTTCTTTTTTTCAATAACAGGATTTGGAGGGGGTGTAGATTTTGTTGGGGAGATTGAGGTTGCTTGTTGGTTTGCAAAGGTTTGGTTTGTTCTATTTTGTTGTGGTGAAGTACTTGTAAAGGATTTAGGAGACTGAATTTTAACAAAGTTATTATTCTTTGTTTCTTCTGGAGTGATAACTATGTTCTTTGGGCTTGATGGTTTTATCATTGATGAGATGGGAGAAGTCTTGTCATCCTTCTTACTCAAAGCTGAAACCAACATTGGTTTTTTGATAGATTCCAAGAATGATTTGGTGATGTCATCACTCTCAGATTCCCTATCTTCAATTGATCCAATGCTATCTCCAAGCACGTCCTTTGTCGTCTGGGACACAGGAGTTGGTTTTATTTCCTCCTCCCTGACCTCGTGCTTAATTTCTTTGTAATCTTCTCGTGCTGGCTTAATTTCTTTGAACTCTTCCTGTCTATAATTTTTTTCAACACAATTTTCCCTCATTGGTTGAGTAATTGGGGTTTGTTGCTGGGTTTGATGTTTTGGCTTTTGTGTTTGAGACATTTCGGGTTTCTTCTTGTCAACAGTTTGTTTTTTCTGCCATTCTTTAAATTTTGCAAAACTGTTTGGATTATGCTTTTCTTCAAAGCTGCTATATCCGTCATTATAGTATAATTCATCAACAGGTTTTTGAACTTGTTGAGATTGTATTTCAAACGATTCTTGAGACACAAATTTTTCTCTAGCAGCAATTCCAATTTTTCCTTCGTACACTTCTTCGACAAGACCTGTTAAGGTTGTTAAAATTAAAGATGTTTCCAGTTTCTTCTTACCTTTGTATTTAATATCTTTACCGTCAACAGCTTCTAATTTCCTCTTTTCTTCTTTCTCCAAATATCTTTTTGACGCATCAACGGATGTTTGTTCAACAGCTCTTTGGATTTTTCTCTCTCCTTCAAGAATAGCCTTTCTTTCTGCCTCCCTCTCAATAGCCTCTTTTTTTGATATTTCTTTTGTTACAATGAGCTCTTTAATTTTTTCTTGAAGATCATTATTAACTTTCTTTTCTCTTTCCCATTCCAATGTAGACTCCCTCAATTTCCTTCTCTCAATTTCAATTTCCTCTTCTGTCTTTCTGATTTGTTTGAGTTTTTGGTGTCTCCCCAATTCCTCATATTCCTTTACTCTGTCCTGGAAGGATTGTAAAAATTGTTTCTTTTGAGTGTAAGAAATTTGAGAAATTATTCCTTACCTTTGCAACCTCTAACTTGACTTTTGACTTTACAAGGTTGTTTGAGTTTGATACTGAGACGCTTTGTAGAAGATCATCTGCTTTGTTCACCAAAAGTTTGTTCCTAATTTTACTCTTTTCCAAATTGTCTTCCACCTTTTTCAAAAGTCTCTTATAATAATCAGATCTATGTTGCTCCAATCCTTCCTCTGAGTGATATCGTAAATCAATCCTGTGTTCAATTAATTCTCTCTTCCTTAGTCTGAATAATAAGTATTACATTAATTGATTACACTTACATCTCCAATCTTTCCTTCTCCAATAATTGCCACCTTTCCGAGGTTATCATGAATTGCTTTTCCTTGAGTACGTCCATTTTTTAATCTAATGTATTTTTTATCTAAACTGATTTGTATGTAGATTTGGCGGTAATTGGATAAACGATTTTTTCCCGCCAAAATTGTACATATTCATCAGTAAACAACAAAAAAAATGTCTTTTGTATCAAAGGTTAAATGTACGGATCTTGGTGAGGAAAAGGAAAAAATTACGATTGAGGATTTCTTTTCAGAAGTAATTTTCAGATTACTTCAAGAAAAGCCTAAAAATCCATTCTCTAAAATTGAACAATTTTGTAATTTAGTAAAGGAAGGAAGCTTCGTTCCTGCAAAGGAAAGATCAGCCTTTGAACGTTTAACAAAACTGTACAAACCATGGATGGGAGTAGATGATGAAAATATTTTGGAAAAGGATTTCAAGAGATCCGAACAATACCTTGCCCTTATAAATCCACCAATAAAGCCAAAGAAAAAAACAGATGAAGATGTAGACAACACAGAAGAAGGGGAGGAAGGATTGGATACACTCAAAATGTCTGATATTCTCTATGAAGGAAAATTATTCAGGGATGTAGGTATTGGAATTGGAGAAATGGAACTCATCCGGTTATTGGTTTCAATGAAATCAGTTGTTTCATCAAACAATGACATAGATTCCATTCGTTTCTTTGGCAAAATACTGGGAATAGAGAAAAATTATTACATACTAGAGACAGAACAAACTAAGAAGACTGATGAACCAGAACAAGACAATGATGAAAATGAAAAAAAGGAAAATGGAATTCCACCCGAAACTGATGGAACAAACAAATACATTTACTATGTATCAAATAATGTTGGCGGAAATGCTGATACTTGGACAAGACTTCCAGATTCAAACCCAGAGAGCATTAACAGAAGCAGAAAAATCAAAAAGTTTTTTACTGGAAGATTGGACCAACAAGTTTTGTCACACCCTCCATTCAAAGGCACAGAAATGGAACTATTGAGATGTCAGATTGCAAGAATCTCTCACTCTTGCATCCTAGCTCCATTGGGAAGAATGAAGCTTAGCGCAGATGAAGACGAGGTAGATCCAGAATTGAATCTTCCACCTAATTTAACTATTGCAAATGAAACCCTTGCTGCTATTGAACAAAATACTGAATTTGAAGAGCAATTGGCAAAGCTAGATATTTCTAAACATAACAGTTGGGTTAACCTTCTTCCACCGATACTAAGAAAACAAGGAAGATGTTCATTCTTCTGGACTTCTGAGGAAAAAGAAAACCCAGACTTTGATCAATTGAAGAAAACAGTTGAAAGAATACCTAAACCATTATCCTCAATTTCAAAAGAAAATTGGACAATAAGATCATCACATCAAAGTCTTGATAATGAGGTTATTTGTCTTTCAAATAGATTATGGAATGGTGCCTTTACGGTTGGTTACAAGAGGAACTCGAAAGATATGGTATTTTCCAATGTTTACATTGGTTACGGTTATAAGGGTGGCGCATTCTCTCCACAGTTCTTACTTCCAATATTGAACGAATATGAAGAAGTGAAATTATGCCAACAATTAGATCCAACAATAGAAGACATGAAAAAGTTTATCCCTCCAAAGAAGGACGAACCACAAGATAACGATGAAGAATAATAATTTGTAAATAATAATAACAATTAAATTTTTTAATTAGAAAAAATTGACGGTTTCATCTGTCCGGAACCAACTGCTCTAATAAAATGGTGGGTGAGACAGATAAGAAATCAAAGAAAAAGAAGGACAAGGTTAAAACTATAGGCAACAAATATGTAGGTTAATGATATTAGTATGTTGTTAATAGTGTTATTAAAAGAGATTGGGAGAGGTATTAGGTAGAGGTGGTTTTGGCGTTGTTTATAAAGCCTACAATACGGACACTGGTGAATTTGTTGCTGTAAAAAGAATAACGGTCAAGAAATGTTCAAAAGAACAAATAGAAACAATTCATGTACGTTTTAATTATTATTATCATGATCCGATCTCTATGTGCAGACCGAAATCAATTTGTTGAAAAAGTTAAAACATAATAGAATAGTAAGATATGTGGATCATATACCCTCTAAGAGTAAATTATATATTGTGATTGAGTTTGTGGAAACTGGTTCATTGTTGGATATTGTACAAAAATATGGTAATATGAAGGAAAATGTTGTTTGCAAATATGTTGCTCAAGTATTGGAAGGTTTGCAATACCTACACTCTGAAGGTGTTATTCACAGAGATATTAAAGGTGCAAACATTCTAACAACAAAGGAAGGTGACATTAAACTAGCAGACTTGTAAGTGAAAACTATTTAATTCCTTTGTAATAACTTTTCATAGTGGTGTGGCTGCAACTTTAGCAGATGTGGATGACAATCCTGTTGGTACACCGTATTGGAGTAAGTAAAACTTTTGATCGTCTTTTATTTTAACCTTTAATAGTGGCTCCCGAAATTATTGAAATGAACCCTTCCACACCTGCTTCTGATATTTGGAGTTTGGGTGCTACTGTTATTGAACTTTTAAATGGAGAACCTCCATATTTTAATTTGGATGCCATGCCTGCATTGTATAGAATTGTGCAAGATCAACATCCTCCACTACCAACAGGTATCTCAGCGGAATGTGAAGACTTTTTAATGGATTGTTTTAAAAAGCATCCAACATCAAGAAAAACAGCTGAACAACTGTTACAACATCCTTGGATTTTACAAGGAAAAAAGCAAACACAACCAACACCAGTTACAACCAAAGAAAAGGAAGGCGAAATCAAGACAACACAACTCGAAAAATATAATGAAGATGAAGAAGAGGATAATTTTGATTTTGGAGATGATGATGATGGACTTGCTTTAAAAATCGGAAACAAGCTTAAATCTCCTAGAGAGGATAATCCTTTTGATGATGATGACGATGTAAATCCTTTCTCAAATATGGTTAACATAGCTCCAAAGGATAAAGAAAAATTCCTTCCAAAACCATTCTTTCCAGGAGGAAATAGTAAGAAAAATTTATCAATCTATGTTGAAGATGACGATGATGAATGGGAGGATGATTTGGATCCATGGGATGGAAAAGGAGACAAGAATTCTACTGAAGATTTATTTGCAAAAATGCAAAAAGTTCAAGGAAGAGCAGAGGAAGCAATTGAGGATGATCTATTCTTCCAAGATACATTTGAAGATATTTTTGATGATATGGACAAACAAAATGATGATGAACTATTAAAACCAGAGAAGGATTTTAACATGCTTTTGGAAAAATTTCAACAGGATGTAATGACAGAAGACTTGTTTGTTGTGCAATGTGAAAAACTTATTTCCATACTTACAGAGTTCGCTAGATTAAAGTGTAGAGTGAAATCAGTTGTTCCAATACCATTTGTAGAACTTCTCTCAATGTCTCAACAGTATTCTTCATCATACAAAACTATAGAGGCAGCCCTAAAGCTCATCAACCAATTCATTCTAGAGGATGATATTGCCTGGTTTCAAGAGAGTATTCACTTTAAAGAGACTTTGTGTTTAGTTGGTATACTTCCAAATATTATGCAATTTTGCCACAAAAACTATCCATATGCTGTTAGATATCAAGCTGGATCGTTTATTAGAAGTATTTTCAAGACTAGCCATTTTACAGTGAGAATGTTTATTGGATGTCAAGGAATTAGAGTACTTGTTGACTTGTTGGCCCATGACAATGATCGTCTTGAAGATGGTATAGAATTAGTTTACGAAACAATAGAGAATATTGAACAAGTTTTTGATTTACCTCAAGAAGCTATCAAAACTCCAAAGAATGATTTTTGCAGATTATTCTCCAAAAACGGGTTAATGCCAAGACTAAGCGAAGTTTTGTTATTACTTGTGAAAAGATTTTCTCTTAACACCAATGATGTGGTTACCAAAAAGTATTTGGACAAGACAATATCGCTTCTCTTGCTATTCTCAAATATGGATTCAGTAGTCAGAGCACATATGGCAGAAGTTGCTTCTCTCAAGAGAATTTTACAATCTTTCTCTACTCTCGATACAAACAATGAGGATCAGAAAGAATTCAAGCTAAGCCTAGCTATTGTAACAAAAAATCTCGCTACCTATCCTGTCACATTTGAATCATTTGAAAAAGCTGATGGTATTCCAGTCCTTGTAAAAATATTAGCCGAAAGAGATGCTTCCATAGGTAACCAAATGATAACAGCCATACTCCACCTTACTCGCTTTAACAAAAAACGTCAAATCATTGCTGTGGAAGCTGGTATTGTTCCTGAGATACAATATTTTATCAGTAATGATAGTATTTTAAAAACCTTTGCTGTTGACATGTTATGTGAAATTGTAAGAGTGAACGTTCCAAGCGTAAGAAAAGAGTTGAAAGATAGCAAAATGTTAGAGTTCTACATCAAAGTATTAGGAGTACAAAATTGGCAACTTAAAGCTATGGAGTCTTTGAGCAAATGGTTAAATGAAGACAAGGAACGTGTAGAATCTGTTCTTGCCAAATCAGAGAATATTAACAAACTAGTAGACGTGTTTTGTAGCGCACCCTCTCGTTTTGTTTCGTCTCCTCTTCTTAGTATAATATCAAGCTCTGTCAAATTAAGCAAGGCTTTAAGTCAATCTAACGAGTTCATTACCAAAGTTGTAAAACATGCCCTTCTTCAACCCCATTCTGACAAAAAAGTACGATCTGATCAACTTAAGATTGTGCAAAGCTTATACAAATGGTGTGAAAATCCTAAGATTATGACAACCGAACTTTATTCTGTAATCTTCCGCATTAGAGAAACTGAAAGCTCTATGCTTATCAAAGATTTGGCTGATGACCTTATTAAGGCCTTTGAAGCAAACCTTAAAGTGTAAATTTATCCAATAAATTATTATTATCCATGTTTAGCTGTTTGGTAAATATCAAGAAATGTGATTACAAGCACAGAAATTACTGCTACCATGAATGATGTAATGCCAATCCAGTGCAACCTTGAAAGTGTTTTTTTTTCAATATTTGATGATTCAACGATTTCTTTCTTGTAATCTATCAGGTTTTGCTGTTCAAAATTTGGTAACAGTGTTTCTGGTATTATTTCTCTTTTGTCACTTTCGTTAGAAATGATATCCTGAAGAGGTAAATCGGAAGACACTATGTTCTTATCAATAATTTGATTTTCTCCTGTTTTGTCAGCACTATCTGTCATGTTTTCATCTTCTAATATTTCTCTGTTATCTCTTTCATTGGGAGGATTAACTATTGATTGAGCATCATTAAATAATTGTCGAGAATCTATAGCATATTTTGGAGGTTTTTTGAATTTATCTTCTTTGGCCCATGGGTTAATATCTCTTTCAGATAGGAATAATTCTTCAGAATCAGAATTAGGATCAGCTAGTGACAATTTAGAAAAATCTTCATCCTCAATTTCTGAATTACTTTCATGAGAACCCACTTGTTCCTCTACTTGTTGATATTGCTTTTGAAGATACCTCTCCTCCACATACCTTTCAAAATCTTGTTCATCCCCCATACCCATTTCAATTGTTTGAGAATTGATTTTAAGAATTTTCTACAAAATCTAGATTTGAAAAATATTCATTTACTTACCATCAATGTTAACACAGAAATGATGGCTATAAAAAAGAGTTTAAATGTAATAAATTTGAAGGAAAGGAAAGTAAGTAAAACAATTAGGATCTTATAAATTTGAGTAAAAATCAACAAGTTGAATACATACACAAAATCCAATACTGTGACCACATATTGTACATCCAAAAATTGTTGCCAATAAGAATACTAATTGTGTAATATAGAGTTTGAATTCAGCTTGTTCTATTGACATTCTAAATAAACTTTTACACTTTTCACCACCAATCAATAATAGTATAATATGTAACAAGTTCATCAAAAAGAAGGAATAAATAGAAA
>NW_003163326.1:165068-175554 GCF_000004985.1 Naegleria gruberi | reverse complement strand
TAAGGATTGTGAATTAGAAGAAGGACCACTATTAAAAGAGTGACAATTCCTCGTTGGACATTTCCATCCCAAATTCACTTGTCTTTTTGTTAAATAAAATGTTTCTCCACAATTCCAACATTTGCCAACAAGTGTTCTTCTCTTTACAATCTTTTTGATAATATAATATGAAATAAATAACAGAATAAATCCGATTAAAATTCTCTCATACGAAAAATATAATATTAAATCTTGAATAATATGTTCCGAATATAATTTAATGTCCACCAAAAGTCTACCATCCACAATTTTAAACATATTTACTGTGGTGATGTTTTAAATTTTTATTCAACTTATTTTTAGAATTAAGAAAAATGTCTTCTTCGGAACCTCACTCATTGCCATCTACCAGCAATACAACAAGAACTCGCCAAAAAGTACCTCTTCCAAGTGGTTTTGGTTTAATGCATTGGTCCAGACAAGCCATGAAAATGCCCACAACTACTCAAAACAAAACTAAACAAATAACAAACAGTGAAATTGTAAAACACAATACCAGATCAGATGCTTGGGTAATTTTACGAGGATATGTTTATGATATAACAGATTTTTTACTACATCACCCAGGAGGGGTTGATATTTTGGATGAAATTTTAGGAAAAGATTGCACCAAGTTGTTTGATGAATATCATGCTTTCGTAAATTCTGATTTCATATTAGAAAAGTAAGTTTTATCATATTTTGTTTAATTTGTATTTATTTTATAGATGTTTGGTTGGTGTTGTGTCAAAGAATTAATTCGATGTATTTCTAAATTATTTCTCTTTCTTGGGTTGGGTTCTGTGAATATCGAATAGTAACTGATCGAATGCATTTGTTTCGTTTGGTAAACTATTACTGATATTTCCTTGAATAGGTAAAGGGCTTACATCAAATATATCTAAACTATTTTCCATTCCGATCAAGTTATTGGATTGTTGTGAGTTCATTAATGTTGGAGTTTGTACATCATCTTGCAAATACTTATTTAGCATTGAAGGATTCATTGAACCAATATTTTTCACCTTACTTAAATCTAGTCTACTACTTGGTTGGTTCAATAATTGTAAAATTCTTGGAGGGTGATTTTGATGTGGTTTTGATTCACTTCCTTTCATTAGATCAGGTGTATGTGGGCTATCTAGAACACTAGATTGACCAATAGAAAGCAGCATATCCTTGGATATTGATGATTCTAATGAATTTTCTTCTCTATTTGAATAATTTCCATAGAAAGTACTATCAAAAAATGGATAAGGATTCAGTTCTGGAATCCTCTCATTCAATAGTTTTGCTGCAGTTCCTGGTTGCCTTCCAAAAGATGTATCTATATGTATTGGGGCTATGGGCTCTGCTCTATCTTGGATACTTTCTAGTGAAACTAGATTGGTGATAAAAGCTTGTACTGCTCTATTTCTTTCAGTTGAATTTGTCATTTCACCAATGAATTGAACCAATTCTCCCAATTCCGATTCAAATTTTGATAAAAGAGAAATATCATTACTTTTTTGTTTCTTTGAGGTTGTTTTGCTTTTGATTTTCCTCTTTCTCTTTCTAGGTTCTTCTGATTCGTCCAATTTCTTGCTTCTTCTTGCATATATTTTGAAAGGAGCACTATCGAAAATAATTATTGGTTTTCTTTCCTTAAATTCCTTGTTGAGATAAAAACTAACTCTCATAACGTAGGAATTTTTCTTATTGTGTTGTGATTGATCAGAAAATTGCATCTTAGTCTTATTTAATAGGCATATCCATTCCCTTTCATCACAATCATTGTCCTCTTTACTTATTTCTCTTCTTAATTGTTGAAGGAATGGTTTGAAAGCTTTTGATTCAGTAGCTTCTATTGATTCTATAGGTTGTAGTGCTAATTCTGACTCACCTTTCAAAACATCTTGGCATATTTCGTCCTTCTTCAAAGTTTCTTCGTCTGTATCGTCATCCTCTTCATTTTTAACAATAAGCGATTCTACTGTGGCTATTATGATACCTCCATAACTTTTTTGATTAATTGCCAATTCGGTGGCTCTTTTCTTATTAATAAATGTTGAAATGTTAAACTGATACTTTAAACTGGAGTACAGTTGAGAGGAAATGTTTACTTCAATATCGTCAGTTCTTGTCTTGATTTTGAATGATGTATTTCTTAATAATCCTTTATACTCCTCCGATTCAAAAGCAACCTTCCATGACCTTTCATTTGAGATGAAACTCTCTCGTTTAACATTAAAAGATTGATTCGAAAAGGCAGAAGAATTGCTCAAACAGCTACTGGATGATGCATCTTCCTCTTCACTTGAGTGAGTATTATTAATAGTTTCTATGAATGAGTTTTGATATAAAGTTTGGGTTGTTTGTGGTAGTATTGTCATTGATTTTTTTTCGTTTTGGTTTTTTCTATTTATATCTGGAAAAACCATATTTTTTGGTTCTTGAATAGTGGAACCTTCATTCGAAAGGAAATAGTTCTTGTCATTTTGAGTTTGTTGTTGCATGTTGGAAAGAGAGTTGCCAGTATGCAAATCTGATTGAAATAATGAGTTGAGAAGGTAATCTCTAACATATTGAGAATTACCAGTATTTGTTTCATTGCTTGAATGATTATTATTTGAGGTTGGAAGAACCATGATGGGTTGATGATAAGAATCAAAGTTGTAATTGTTTGTAGGAGAATCAAGAGTTAATTCTTTGGAGTTATTACAACAGTCGCAATTTGTACAATTTACTTGGCAATACTTGTTGAATGAAGAAGAAAAGGCAAGGTTTTCAAAATAACGGCACTTGGAGCAATTGTTGCCACTTGTTGATGCTTCTTTTTCAAATAGTAAAAAGTGATCATTGTTCTCTTCTCCCTCAATAGAAAGAGGTGAAGGAACAGAAAATGTTTCGAATTTGGATAATTGACTAACATAGAGTTGTGGTAAGATGTGATTCATCAACATGGCAACAACTACTTTGGTCATTCCTTCGTCCACCAATTTTGATGATGTATCTTGGAGGAATTCATAACCGGATCTTAACGGAATCACTGCAGCCATCTTTTTTGAAAATCTAATTGAAATGCAATTAAATTAGAGCGCTTTCAATAACATATTGGCGGGCGCACAAATTATTAACCAATTTGTATTGAATCACTACGTGTTTTCAATTTAATTTTATATTTAATAGTTTGTATTAGTATTTCACTTGCAAGTTGTATTTTGGAAACGAAAAACAGGTTTTTAGAATATTTAATTTATTTACTTGATGATTCATATTTTTAATTAATTGAAAAAAAACATCAACTAAAATTTTGATTAAAAAAAAATGACAAAAAAGCGTTCCACAACACCTTCAAAAGCAGCACCAAACATTACCAGCCCAACAAAAAGTTTACCACCCAGCAACAATATTACGGAGTCAAATACTAGTAACAATGTTGAAAGTGATACAACAAATTATGATTTAATTAATAATACATCTTCAATCAAGTGTATCTTATCTTGTGATAAATCTTTGGAAGGAAAAATTAATAATGAATCCATAAAAGAAATCATTGGATTGGAATCATCATCACAATATATTCTTTCCGTGAAACAAGAGAATGATAACTTTTCATTCACTAGATTTGAAAAGTTGAAGGACCAAATTGAAAATTTGACTACCTACAGCACAAAAAGTAATTCATCTAGAATATATTTTAATAATGACTCGCTAGTTTACTATACTAAGAATAAGTCATCTATTACGGAACATACTGTAGATGGTAATCAATCAAAGATTGTAAATCATGTAAAGGATATCAAATTCTACCAAATAGTTAAAAATATATTTGAAAATGAATTTATTCACATTAATCATGAACATGTTTTACATACAATTCAAGGATCATCTATTAGCATTTCTTTGAAGAAATTATTAACCAATGTTGAGCAATACGAGTATAAATATAGTACTGAATCATGTTTGATTTACTTAGATATTTCAACCAATACATTATTTTCCTATAATTTTATTAAAGACCAAAATACTAAATTGGTTACTTTCAAAAAATTGTTCAAGAATATTAATATTTCAAAATATGACAATGACTACTTATTACTTACAATGAACAACCAAAACTCCACAATTATCCAAATTTGGAATAAGGATTTAACAACAGTAATGAAATATGCACTAATCAAGAATAATTTGAGATTTGTTGCTTATAACCAACCTTTTGTTATTTTTGATAAGTGTTTATTCAAAATGTTCAAATTTGATGGTATAAAGTTTACAAAGGCTATCCAAATCAAGAATAGAAAATTGACCAACATTTTTGTTGACTCCCACAAGACTGATAATGGTTTTGTGTTTTCTATTCACGATTCATCTCAATGGAATAAGATTGAAACAGAATTACAACAAAAACGTTTAAATATTCTAGATGCTTTACTGAAGAATTCTTCTAATTTATTAGAATATATCAAACAATTACCATTGATTGAATATTATCAGATTTTATTGGAACATGTTTTCAATAATATTTCCAATGATAATGTCTTACCCTGCTTAGATTATTTACTTTCTAATTATACCCAAATTGAAAGAAGTGATGGAATGACAAGTATTCATATTGGTATTATGAATAAGATAGTTAATTATTTATTGGACAATTATAGTGCAAAGTATAGAACAAGTTTGAATCTCATTGTAAAATTGCTCATTTTATCAGATGAACAAATTATTCGTTATATCAGTATTTACAACAGAGAAAATTATCAGGAAGGTTTAAGACTTGTATTGAATAGCCAGTACAGAAATGTACAATTATTGAGTATGATGAAATTTGTCAAGACTTTAGATTTTGAAGCAGTTGTTACGGTTTTGAATTTATTGAAAGATGAAGCAGTTCATATTGAATCATGTATGGTTTGGACACAAATATTGGTTCATTCACATTTTGGAGAATTTTTACTTAAAAAGGATTGCTTAGAAGTTATTCAAACGATTCAAACAAGAATTAAGAGCAGTATTTCACAACTTAAACAATTATCTCTAGTGAAGAGTGAATTAGGTATCATTAGCTCAGGAATGGTATTACCAAAGAAGAAGGAGAAGAGTAAGGAAAAGTTGTTATTGAATGGAGCTCGTTGGAATTCTGGAGAAACTGATTATAACATTTCTCTTAATTACTTTTAACTTTATTTAGAGGTTTGACATCTGAGCGATTTCTTGAGTTTGTACCCGTAATAAACTATCATAGATGAAATAAAAACACCATAACCATTCAAAACACTTGAAATAATGAGAGTTAAATAGGAGTATGTATGTTCCAAACTTGTAAAGTAGTAGAAAACATGATTGATTAAAGAGAAAAACCAAACAAATGTCATTCCCATCAAACCAAATTGAATGAACAAGTAGAGATTCAAAGATCTTGAATATTTCAAACTGTGAAAAGTGCTCAATGATATCAAACCAAAATAAACGAACAACAAAATAATGTTCAGTATTGGATGATAATCAAATAGGGTCGGAATAATTTCACCATGAATATCTAATGATTTGAAAAATTTAATCTCAGAAAGAGCATTAATAATATGAACAATTGAAATTATAGAAAAATAAATTAATGAAAGGAAATATAATACTTTTAATGTCCACAAATTGTCCCTTATTTCAAAATTTTTAATAGTTGATGATGATAGTAGTAGTGGTTGAGAGTTGTTGTGTTTCCTCTTAATGTTTTGAGTTCTGTTTGGCTTCATTTTTAGTATTTTTAGTGGCACATTTTCAATAAAAAATGCTTATCGACAAGACTGTAGGTGGAGGTCTTGTTTTTGCAAGTAATCACTCTCACCACAATCATCATCATAAACATTCAACGGGAAATCATTTTCTTCCAGTTTGTCCTTTTTTTAATAATATTCCTAGCAACAACAACCAAGGAACATCGGAATTTTGTGTTGATATTATGTTTTTAAGAATTTTAGGTGGATTAGATTTATATTATTTTATTACATTAATTCCAAACTTGATATTTATATTATATTTATTATTTAAATTAAAAATTTCCGTTAAAATTTTAAAGAAAACGGATAGTTTACTACTGCCAGCCCTTTATACATTTGTATGGTGTGTATGTGTAGTGCATTTAGTCACGTGTTTGTCAACAGCAAGCGTTGCATTAATTGGAGAAAATATTTTCTATATTGAAGAAAATTTACAAACCTCACCCTTGTATCAGTACAATGTAAATAATTCCCAACCTGTACCACCACATCCTAATAATCATATCTCTTTAATATCTACTCAAAACATTCCATCAAATGAGTTGGATATTGCAACAAAGGTATGCCTCTCGATACTTAATCTATTGATGGAATTTATTGAACTTTGTGTTGTAGTATATATGATGCATCATTTCTCTCCAAGAAAATTGATAGCATCACTGAGTAATCTTAAAGTTTTAGTTAGAAGTGCAATTATTGCTGGACTAGTCTCTGTTTTAGATAATGCAGCTGCTGTTTCAGTAATGTTCATATTTCCTTTCTATAATGAAACAGGTTTTCCATCAATTATGACAACAAATGTTCTCGAATCAGCCCTACAAGAAACTATTGTGAGAGGATTATTTACCATTATGTATATTGTTATTATCATTTTACCGTGTATAGGATTTATGAAGGATAGAGTTCCTCAGAGGAAATCATTTTATTTGTACATATTATTTTTAATGACACTACATTCTGTAAATTTCGTTGGAGGTGTACTATTACTAACATGTCAAAGCGTTGGAATTTGTTTTACAATGTCATCTAGGGTACTTTATTTTGCCCTTTTTGGACCAGTATTATATTTTACATTCCTAGATGGCAATTTGAATAGATCAGTTTATGAGCAAATTACTCTTGAAACAGAAGCGAATAATAATGCAGGCAATGTGACCTCTTCTCCTTCTGCTCATATAATTGCAATTGACAGAGTATTTGATCCTTCTGAAGAAAATGAAGAAGAAAGAATTCAAACTTTAATGACTAATATTAAAAAGAATAAGAGAAGGAAACCTACTGAAATTGATGAAAATGTTTATGTTGATGATGAGAATTTCCAATCCTTCCCAAATTATCAAAGCGGATCAATAAATTAGTAATTCATATTCCTCAATCTCATTTTAAGCTGGGAGCTTTGTTTTTCAATTTCTTCTAACCTTAGCTCCAAGCTCATTTTTTGTTTTTTAGCTGCAATACTCTTTATCCCCATTGAAAATAGCTTTTGCATATCACCTTCTAATCTTGTTTTTTCGAGAGAGAGTTGCATTAACTGTTCATCAATGTTAGCTGTTTGTAAACTTGAAATATTATCATCCAGCGCGAAAGGAGTAAGGCTGTATGAAGTACCCATAATTTTGTTTCTATTGTACTGCCTCTCTTTTGGGCTTTCTCTGTTGATGATAGACATTACTTTCGCAGTAGTGGCACTTTGTTTTGGGGTATCAACAATTGCATGTTCTTTGCTTATTTCTGGTTGTTGATATCGATTATTTTGGAGATTTTGGGTTCGCTGAAGATTTTGGTCTCTAGCAGCATAATCATAATGACTAGCTTCTCTAGCGTTAGTATTTGTGGAGGTACCTGTAAATGAAGTTGTTGCTTCATTTCCAATTAAACTCTGAGTTGAGTATGAAGATAATGGAATGTTTGTATTTTTCCTGTTGTAATTCAAGTTCGATTGGTGGTAGGTATAGTTTGGAGTATTGTTTTCAATATCATTAATTGGAAAGGAGGCATGGTCATTTACACTTTTTATCATGTAACTGTTGGAGTGAGTAGATTTTTCATTCTTGAGAATGTTAATTGTTTCACGAAGGTGTAGTATTTCTCTTCTACAATTTTCCAACTCCTGTTGAGATCTTTGCTTATTGAGTTGGTATTGTTCTCTATCTTGATGAAATATTGATTGCTCTTGAGAATTGTGATTTAACTCTTCCTCAGTAATTTGAATTTTAGCCCTTAATTGGTCATTGGTTTTTTCAAGTTGAATCTTTGTTGTTTCTATAGAATTATATCTTTGAGAGAGAATCTCATTCTCTCTTTGAATTTGTTTAGATTGGAATTCCAAGTTCTTCAATTTTTCTTGAAGTTGTTGATTGGTCTTGTCGCTCTCAGTGTACATGGCTAAAGCCTTTTCTCGCTCATTAATTTCCTTAAATTCTCTTTCTTTTAAATTTTTAATCTCCTTTTCTTGAGTTTCAATCTTGTTTGACAACCCATTTAATGTTTCCTCTTTGTTCCTTATTTTGGCTTCACTTTCTTTTAATTGTCTAGTGCATTCTCCCAGATCATATTTCATTTTTTCTATTTGATCCATCAACACCATCTTCTCATTTTCCATATTAGCTATTGATTTCCGCTTATTATCCAAATCATTTAATAACTTATTCGTATCCTGCCCATCTTTGCTCCTATCGATGACACCAAGTTGTTCTCTCAATCTTTCATTTTCACGTTGAAGATCAGTTATTCTAGTTTCCTTATCCCCAAGAATGGTTTCAAATCGCTTTTGTTGAATTTGAAGCTCTTCAGTGTGTCTTTCCTGCAGCGATCTTACTTTTTCGTTGTGACTTTTTGATTGTTCTGCCTTTTCTTTCCTTAGGAAGGTAACTTCTCCTGAAAGTTTGGTTATTTCTTCCTGTGATTTTCTTAATTGAGCATTTGAAGGAGTAATTTCTTCCATTACTTGCTCTGAGTTAGTGTTCTTATTTAAAAGAGATGAAGGGTACCTAGGAGCCTTTCTTTTTGGTATTACTTCTTCTCTCAATTGCTCCTTAATGGGAGAGTCTTCTTCTGACTCTTCTCTTTTTGTGGTAGCAAACCCCCTTCCCATATTAGGAAGCATTCTAGCCGATAATGATCTTCTATGGGAAGGAAGTGGTTTTTTAATTGGAGATTCATGTATTGATTGTGGGCTCCTCGGATCATACTCATCTTCTTGCTCTTGTGTGTCACTTTCATTGAAAGAGTCCTCTAAATCATCCATATGTAGAGTATGTTGCCTGGCAGGCTTGAAAAGTCGTGAATCTGAGTCATCAAGCTGAAAACTATCTTCATTATTGTAAATATCCCTCGTCTGTTTGTTTAAATACTTTGTCATCTCGTATAATGACTCCTGTTGTGGGGGTATTGGCTCTTTTCTTGGTTTTGATTTGTTACTTAATAATCTTGATGAAAGTTTTGTCTCTTCCGGTTGAATACTTGTTGAAGGTCTTGTGGATACTTGTTGTATTTTTGTAGATGATGAAGCAATATTGCTTGTAGTAGGTCGTTTTCCAACAAAAACCTGTATATCATTATTGTTTTGTTGTTGTTTGAAAAAGTCTGGATTAGCCTTCCATCCACTCTTTGTCATTTTTTGATTAATTAAAAACGTATTTAAAATTGGAGGGAATTGGTACAACTTCAAATTTATTGATAAAATTCAAAAAAAAAATAGCACAACAATAGCAATGGTCGTCTCAAAGAATAAGAAAGTGAGCGTTGGATCTAAACTCCGCAAAAAGTTGATTTCATCAAGAACAATAGAAAAAAACAAGACTTGGAATAAAGCAACAGGAATTAAAAAACAAGTGAAAGAGGAAATTTTAAAAAAGGAACAAAGCAAAATTAAACCAATGATTACACACAAACCACAACAAGTCAGCAGCATGTTTTTCTCTCATAACGAAGCCCTTGGACCTCCATACAGAATTCTTCTAGATACCAACTTTATTAACTTTTCAATCCAAAACAAACTTGACATTATCAAAGCTGGTATGGATTGTCTTTATGCTAAATGCATTCCTTGTATCACAGATTGTGTCATTGCAGAATTGGAGAAACTTGGACCAAAGTTTAAAGTAGCTCTCCGAGCTGCTAAAGATCCTCGTTTTGTTAGACTAAAATGCACACACAAGGGTTGTTATGCTGACGATTGTATTGTGAATAGAGTTAGTGCCAATCCTGTTTATATTGTTGGAACTTGTGACAAGGATTTAAAAAGAAGATTAAGAAAAATTCCTGGCGTTCCTCTAATGTACATAAGAAGTAGACAATACACTGTTGAAAGACTTCCAGTAGGTTTTTTTCATATTGAACATTTTCTTTATCAATTTCATAGGATGTTGACAGAATGGGGGCTGGCCTTTAAGTGGATTTTTCAACATTTACAGACTGACTATGAGTTATTTAATGAGATTCTTGTAAAAGATTATTACAATTTAGAAATAGTTGGAACTATTTTAAAACGTTACAACAATAAATTAAAAAACCATTGCCAAAAAAATGCAACTAACAGATATTCTAACCACACCAACAAAAACTTCCGATCCCACCTTTGCAAAATTCATAGAATCCCTAAACAGTGATCCTCTTTCTCGAAACTGTGAAGTGAAAAAATTTTCTGATTGTGAATATTGGAATTATTATTTGCTTGGATATCTTTCATGACAAAGTCGGATTTTAAAACAATT